>NC_060143.1:235331954-235634984 GCF_021461385.2 Schistocerca piceifrons
GCATTTCAGCAGAATACGCCTACCTGCACATGGTAAGCGATTCTAGTGTTTGTCTTCGCGCTTGCTAAACACCACTTTGGCCTCAAGGTCCCGGACCTCTCCTCAGTTGAGAGCGATCGGAGCATTACAGTCAGGGCCCTCCAACCAGGTCGGAATTTCAACAGCCTCAAGCGCCATTTGGATAAAATTTGGCTCGATATCCCTCAGGAGCAGATCCAATAACTAAAACAATCAAGGCCAAGCCGAGTAAGTGCTTGCATAAGGACCAGGGGTAGGACCAACGCGTTAGTGATTTGCTCAATGTCTGAAGCTCTTTCTCTTGAATAAATCATCTTATTTTTCCTGGCGGTTTTTTTAGGTTACATGGCCTCGGGCAAGCACAGAAAGGGCAACAGCCTCAAAGGGTGCGGGGCAAAGCCAGGACATGCGGGGACCAAGCAGCAATCGGTATTGTAATTGTAAACTGTCGAAGCTGCGTTGGTAAAGTACCGGAACTTTAAGCGCTGATAGAAAACACCGAAGCTGAAATCGTTATAGGTACGGAAAGCTGGCTGAAGCCAGAGATAAATTCTACCGAAATTTTTACAAAGGCACAGACGGTGTTTAGAAAGGATAGATTGCATGCAACCGGCAGTAGCGTGTTTGTCGCTGTTAGTAGTAGTTTATTTTGTAGTGAAGTAGAAGTAGATGCAACCGGTGGTGGCGTGTTTGTCGCTGTTAGTAGTAGTTTATTTTGTAGTGAAGTAGAAGTGGATAGTTCCTGTGAATTATTATGGGTGGAGGTTACACTCAACAACCGAGCTAGGTTAATAATTGGCTCCTTTTACCGACCTCCCGACTCAGCAGCATTAGTGGCAGAACAACTGAGAGAAAATCTGGAATACATTTCACATAAATTTTCTCAGCATGTTATAGTCTTAGGAGGAGATTTCAATTTACCAGATATAGACCGGGACATTCAGATGTTAAGGACGGGTGGTAGGGACAGAGCATCGAGTGATATTATACGGAGTGCACTATCCGAAAATTACCTCGAGCAATTAAACAGAGAACCGACTCGTGGAGATAACATCTTGGACCTACTGATAACAAACAGGCCCGAACTTCTCGACTCTGTAAGGGCAGAACAAGGAATCAGTGATCATAAGGCCGTTGCAGCAGCCCTGAGTATGGAAGTAAATAGGAATATAAAAAAGGGAGGAAGGTTAGTTTAGCAAGAGTAATAGAAGGTAGATTTCACACTACCTAACAGATCAAAACGAAAATTTCTGTTCCGATACTGACAATGTTGAGTGTTTATGGAAAAAGTTCAAGGCAATCGTAAAATGCGTTTTAAACAGGTACGTGCCGAGTAAAACTTTGCGGGACGGGAAAAACCCACCGTGGTTCAACAACAAAGATAGGAAACAACTGCGGAAGCAAAGAGAGCTTTACTGCAAGTTTAAACGCAGCCAAAACCTCTCAGACAAACAGAAGCTAAACGATGTCAAAGTTAGCGTAAGGAGGGCTATGCGAGAATCTCTCAGTGAATTCGAAATTAAAATTCTATGTACCGACTTGACAGAAAATCCTAGGAAGTTCTGGTCTTACGTTAAATCAGTAAGTGGCTCGAAACAGCATATCCAGACACTCTGGGATGATGATGATGGCATTGAAACAGAGGATGACACGCGTAAAGCTGAAATACTAAACACTTTTTTCCAAAGCTGTTTCACAGAGGAAGACCGCACTGCAGTTCCTTCTCTAAATCCTCGCACAAACGAAAAAATGGCTGACGTCGAAATAAGTGTCCAAGGAATAGAAAAGCAACTGGACTCACTCAACAGAGGAAACTACACTGGACCTGACGGGATACCAATTCGAATCTACACAGAGTACGCGAAAGAACTTGTCCCCCTTCTAACAGCCGTGTACCGCAAGTCTCTAGAGGAACGGAAGGTTCCAAATGATTGGAAAAGAGCACAGGTAGTTCCAGTCTACAAGAAGGGTCGTCGAGCAGATGCGCAAAACTGTAGACCTATATCTCTGACGTCGATCTGTTGTAGAATTTTAGAACATGCTTTTTGCTCGCGTATCATGTCGTTTCTGGATCCCAGATTCTACTCTGTAGGAATCAACATGGATTTCGGAAACAGCGATCGTGTGAGACTCAACTCGCTTTATTTCTTCATGAGACCCAGAAAATATTAGATACAGGCTGCCAAGTAGATGCTATTATCCTTGACTTCCGGAAGGCATTCGATACAGTTCCGCACTGTCGCCTGGTAAACAAAGTAAGAGCCTTCGGAATATCAGTCCAGCTGTGTGGCTGGATTGAAGAGTTTTTAGCAAACACAACACAGCATGTTGTTCTCAGTGGAGAGACGTCTACAGACGTTAAAGTAACCTCTGGCGTGCCACAGGGGATGTTGTGGGACCATTGCTTTTCACAATATATATAAATGACCTAGTAGATAGTGTCGGAAGTTCCATGCGGCTTTTCGTGGATGATGCTGTAGTATACAGAGAAGTTGCAGCATTAGAAAATTGTAGCGAAATGCAGGAAGATCTGCAGCGGATAGGCACTTGGTGCAGGGAGTGGCAACTGACCCTTAACATAGACAAATGTAATGTATTGCGAATACATAGAGATAAGGAGCCTTTATTGTATGATTATATGATAGCGGAACAAACACAGGTAGCAGTTACTTCTGTAAAATATCTGGGAGTATGCGTGTGGGACAATTTGAAGTGGAATGATCACATAAAATTAATTGTTGGTAAGGCAGGTACCAGGTTGAGATTTATTGGGAGAATCCTTAGAAAATGTAGTCCATCAACAAAGGAGGTGGCTTACAAAACGCTTGTTCGACCTATACTTGAGTATTGCTCATCAGTGTGGGATCCGTACCAGATCGGGTTGACGGAGGAGACAGAGAAGATCCAAAGAAGAGCGGCGCGTTTTGTCACAGGGTTATTTGGTAAGCGTGATAGCGTTACGGAGATGTTTAGCAAACTCAAGTGGCAGACTCTGCAAGAGAGGCGCTCTGCATCGCGGTGTAGCCTGCTGTCCTGGTTTCGAGACGGTGCGTTTCTGGATGAGGTATCGAATATATTGCTTCCCCCTACTTACGCCTCCCGAGGAGATCACGAATGTAAAATTAGAGAGATTCGAGCGCGCACGGAGGCTTTCAAGCAGTCGTTCATCCCGCGAACCACACGCGACTGGAACAGGAAAGGGAGGCAATGACAGTGGCACGTAAAGTGCCCTCCGCCACACACCGTTGGGTGGCTTGCGGAGTATAAATGTAGATGTAGATGTAAATGTAACCTCTTTTTCGTCCAATAAACTTCTCATAATCACGGTTCAAAGTCATGTAGAATTGTTAAAGGACGTCACATTCGCCATTGATAAATAATTCCTACAGTCAACGGCGAATATGATGTTCTTAAGAAATTTGTCTGTCTTACACTGTATCAAGTTCCTGAAAACACCAGTGGGTTCAGAGGTTAATGTGCTCTCAGCTCGTCTGAATACCGATATCCTCATATGAACCTAGAGAGCAACAGCATCGGCAAGTTGTGGGAACAAGTAACACCGCGTCTCTGAACACACGAACGGGTGGGTTTTGCCATGTTTCCGGATCGTGGGCTACAGGACTCTATCGAGGAAATCGCTGGCGAGCGGTCGTGGTAAGTGATCGTACGGATCGGCTGTGAGAATTTCACTTCGAGATGATTCGCCTGTGGAAGATCAGAATGTTGGTCGCCCTAAATGCAACCTTTAATTAAATTGCCAATGACATTGCTCAGTTAAGAGAAGCGGCATACAGTATTCACAACTTGATTTTAGTGGAAAACCTAACAGTAACAATAAGTGTTTAACAGGCGGAAACTTGGTGGAATAAATTAAAATCAACTTCCCGATTCATCCTGCATCCGTTTTAGGACAAGAGATGAGATACAGACGCAAGAGACGTTAGCAGGGAGAGCAGGGGCGTCCGTCCAAATAGGCCTCGGAAGTCCTAACGGTACCGACCGATCGCCGTGTCATCCTCAGATGATAGCCGACATTGGATGCGGATATGGAGGTGCATGTGGTCGGCATACCGCTCTCCCGTCCATTGTCAGCTTTGGTGGCCAGAGTCGCTATTTCTTAATCAAGGAGCTCCTCAATTGGCCCCACAAGGGCTGAGTGCACCCCACTTGCCAACAGCACTCGTCATTCCCGGACAGTCACCCATCCAGAATGTAGCCGACTACGATAGCGCTTAACCTCGGAGATCTGACGGGAACAAACGTAAGCACTGCGGCAAAGCCGTTGGCATAATATGAAATAAAAGGGAAAAAGTATTTCACAAGTTACAGATGTCACAAGGTTTGTTGCCAGAGAGAGAGTTTCCACAGTTGATATACTGGTCTGCAAGACGTCACCGAGCGAGGTGGCTCAATTCTAATATAATGGACTCACACTCGAGGAGTGGGGGGCTTTCCCAGATTTCCCTAAATCGCTTAAGGAAAATGCCACAATGATTTCATTGAAAACGACACGGCTCTTTCTTAACAATCTCGTTATAGTAAGGACATTAAATCCCAACCTCTAAGAATTCGAAGATTGACCCTCATGTATGGCTCTGTAAGGCTTTGGTAAAACATTTTCTTTCCGAACAGAGGTGCCCAATACGTTATCCCACATGACATTAAAAACGAATGCATACAAAGTAACCTATTTTGGTGTAATACTAATGCTTAAGGTGCACTATAATTTAATCTGAAAGGAAACTGCGTTATCCTTCCGTAGGATGCCGTGAATACCTCTCCCACGAGAGTTTCAGTCACAGAAATCTGATGTCTTGAGCTACACCAATCGGGCCACAATTGTAAGAAAACTGTAGAGTAATATCAAGCATGGCAGATTCGTGGCTTTGAATGTAGACCATTGAGATGGAACGCCACCTATGTCACAGACGGGCCATTTCTTTTCAGTAGAGAGTCTGGAGACGCCATATTGGTCTGTAGTTGAAGCCCACATTTTGTGGGTCTTATGTTATAACTTACGTCTTATAAATAAACGTCGTTTCTAGGCACCAACAAATTGATCTTCAGAAAAATCGTCGTTTATTGGAACGATTTGTTGTGATAAAATGACGGGAAACATCGTATTGATAGTTAACTAATTTTCGAATCGTCTCTTGCGTATAATGGAAGTATACCGTTTCAAGGCAGAAGGCACCTTGAAGATCCATCAAAAACATAATTGCCTTGATACGATTCGCTGCGATGAAATATCAGTTAATAACATATCTGCAATTAAAGCCTGCAGAAGCTGCTAACATGCAAGACAAGGTGGTCTTTTATTGAAGTTCAGTATAGCATAACGAATAGAAAAGCAGTGTTACAAAACGATGCGTGATTTGATGCAGGTTCGCGTCTCACGACAACCAGATATTTACTGCTCACTCTCACCGGTTCTGAGACTTTCTTATTAATTTAATGCAAGTATATTTTATCATAGTTGATCTTATGTAAATGGGCTGTCTCTCAAGAGCGTGTGTGTTCGTTGGCTTTATCTACAAGAGAGCTAGAACAGCTTGCCGTAAACTAGCTTGCATTTTTTTTGTTTAGGTTTGTATTTAACATTTTCTTAAGATTCTGCATCTGAATAGAAAAAGGGATCAAGTAAGAGTGACATTAGGGTTTTACTAAAAAGCGAGAACGTTGAAATAATTTTTATCTGATGTGGAAGACTACTGTAACTATGCAGGGTGGTCCATTGATAGTGACCGGGCCAAATATCTCACGACATAAGCATCAAACGAAAAAACTACAAAGAACGAAACTCGTCGAGCTTGAAGGGGGAAACCACATGGCGCTATGGTTGGTCTGCTAGTTGCCACTGCCATATGTCAAACGGATATCAACTGCGTTTTTTTTAAATAGGAACCCACATTTTTATTGCAAACTCGTGTAGTACGTAAAGAAATATGAATGTTTTCGTTGGACAACTTTTTTCGCTTTGTGATAGATGGCGCTGTAATAGTCACAAACTTAAAAGTACGTGGTATCACGTAACATTCCGCCAGTGCGGACGGTATTTGCTTCGTGGTACATTACCCGTGTTAAAATGGACCGTTTACCAATTGCGGAAAAGGTCTATATCGTTTTGATGTATGGCTATTGTGATCAAAATGCCCAACGGCCGTGTGCTACGTATGCTCCTCGGTATCCTGGACGACATCATCCAAGTGTCCGGACCGTTCGTCGGATAGTTACGTTATTTAAGGAATCAGGAAGTGTTCAGCCACATGTGAAACGTCAACCACGACCTGCAACAAGTGATGATGCCCAATTAGGTGTTTTAGCTGCTGTCGCGGCTAATCCGCACATCAGTAGCAGACGAATTGAGCAGCACGTTGAACTCGGCACGCTCAACGTTGACGTTAGAATACATGGTCGGTGAGCCGACGGCTTAAGGGATTGCATACACTGTTCTTCTTTGTAATTAACTCAGTAAACCAATAGTTGTTTCTCTGTAGTAGATGATTCGTTACAAGATTTATTTTACAACCTATACTCCTGGAAATTGAAATAAGAACATCGTGAATTCATTGCCCCAGGAAGGGGAAACTTTATTGACACATTCCTGGGGTCAGATACATCACATGATCACACTGACAGAACCACAGGCACATAGACACAGGCAACAGAGCATGCACAATGTCGGCACTAGTACAGTGTATATCCACCTTTCGCAGCAATGCAGGCTGCTATTCTCCCATGGAGACGATCGTAGAGATGCTGGATGTAGTCCTGTGGAACGGCTTGCCATGCCATTTCCACCTGGCGCCTCAGTTGGACCAGCGTTCGTGCTGGACGTGCAGACCGCGTGAGACGACGCTTCATCCAGTCCCAAACATGCTCAATGGGGGACAGATCCGGAGATCTTGCTGGCCAGGGTAGTTGACTTACACCTTCTAGAGCACGTTGGGTGGCACGGGATACATGCGGACGTGCATTGTCCTGTTGGAACAGCAAGTTCCCTTGCCGGTCTAGGAATGGTAGAACGATGGGTTCGATGACGGTTTGGATGTACCGTGCACTATTCAGTGTCCCCTCGACGATCACCAGTGGTGTACGGCCAGTGTAGGAGATCGCTCCCCACACCATGATGCCGGGTGTTGGCCCTGTGTGCCTCGGTCGTATGCAGTCCTGATTGTGGCGCTCACCTGCACGGCGCCAAACACGCATACGACCATCATTGGCACCAAGGCAGAAGCGACTCTCATCGCTGAAGACGACACGTCTCCATTCGTCCCTCCATTCACGCCTGTCGCGACACCACTGGAGGCGGGCTGCACGATGTTGGGGCGTGAGCGGAAGACGGCCTAACGGTGTGCGGGACCGTAGCCCAGCTTCATGGAGACGGTTGCGAATGGTCCTCGCCGATACCCCAGGAGCAACAGTGTCCCTAATTTGCTGGGAAGTGGCGGTGCGGTCCCCTACGGCACTGCGTAGGATCCTACGGTCTTGGCGTGCATCCGTGCGTCGCTGCGGTCCGGTCCCAGGTCGACGGGCACGTGCACCTTCCGCCGACCACTGGCGACGACATCGATGTACTGTGGAGACCTCACGCCCCACGTGTTGAGCAATTCGGCGGTACGTCCACCCGGCCTCCCGCATGCCCACTATACGCCCTCGCTCAAAGTCCGTCAACTGCACATACGGTTCACGTCCACGCTGTCGCGGCATGCTACCAGTGTTAAAGACTGCGATAGAGCTCCGTATGCCACGGAAAACTGGCTGACACTGACGGCGGCGGTGCACAAATGCTGCGCAGCTAGCGCCATTCGACGGCCAACACCGCGGTTCCTGGTGTGTCCGCTGTGCCGTGCGTGTGATCACTGCTTGTACAGCCCTCTCGCAGTGTCCGGAGCAAGTATGGTGGGTCTGACACACCGGTGTCAATGTGTTCTTTTTTCCATTTCCAGGAGTGTAATTCAGTTGTAATTAACTCAGTAAACCAATAGTTGTTTCTCTGTAGTAGATGATTCGTTACAAGATTTATTTTATAACCTAATTCAGTTGTAATTGTGCTTGAATCGTACACAAAAAATTGCGCATGGTTTTAAAGCTGAACAGTTTTTATTTTATTTGAATGGACGCGGACTGTTTTCACACATAGATTATTCTTTTTCGTTTATTTCTCCAGACGCGCTCTTTTTTCAGCCTTACAGTGATCGTTTTCACTGTGAGTTACATTCACCTGCACTTACTGTGACTGGTGCTGGATAAATAAAGGAAATAGCAATAACTGTATAAATCGTGGCATTCTCCGAAAAGAGACTTTCGTCGTATTTCACAAGGAGTATTACATCAGCCTTTACATACTAGGTTTCCCCTACAACTTATAGAACTGCGTAACAAAAATTGTGCAGCCCCCTGCATTATATATCTTCGATTAATCCACTTATTGCCTCCAATCTAATCTCATGACTCACACACGGTAAATGTTGCGAAACTAACTGATAATGATGACCGAGGACATAAGAGAAATAGTACTAAATAAGAACCCAATTTAAGACTGGCGTGTATGTTTTTTGAAATAATTTTAAAGAAGGGAACTACTATACCATTTGTGCCTCCTTTAACATTGCTTGTTCCTTGTGGTGTGGCGCATCGGAAGATAGCGGCTTGGAGGGCGCTTTGTACGTATACCGTAAACCGTATTGGTACCAGCTATTTCTCTGCAAGTCCAGTCGGTTACGCTAAACAAAGAATAGGCAATACTGATTCAAGTGCTGTGTTTTTATCTGTCGCTTACCACAAACAGAGCGGCGCGAAATGGTGCTCCGCTGTACAGAAGAGGATAAGAAAGGAGAACGAGAGGGAGAAAACAATAGGGAGATTCTCAGCCGTCCGTGCGTGTCCTGAAGCCCAGTGTCACAGAAGGCCGACGCAGACAGACAGCCTGTCCGCGACTATTAGTGTGGCCAGCAGAGCGAGGCAGCCGTAATTAAAAGCGTGCTGGCGGCCGCGCGGTCGCACCCACCAGTACCAGGAATCCAGCCAAGCGAGAAACAGCGGGAGGGCCACAGAGGAACCTTCACTGCTTGCAAGCGCAGAGGCCGGAGATTAACGCAGCGTCAGCCTACACGCAAAATAAACGTAAAAATACTGAACTTTAATATTCCGTTAATTTAGGAGTACGCTTAGTAATGTGAATAATTACACTGTTACTATCTAACGAGCCATCGGAGACTGTGGGTCGCGTGTCGCATGCGCTACCAGTTTGTTCCAAAAGGCTGGGATTTTTCCGCGACTCATACTACGGGTTCTGTTGGTGATAGAAAAGTAGGGTCAAGTGTATTGTATAGCCCCTGGGCTAGAGATCATTTGTCTACCCGACAGAAGGGTCGTCTTACTGTACACTGCCCTTCAGTACAGTGTCAGAGTTTGAAAGTCACACATTTCCTTCAGCTTAGAGAAATGGAGTAAATCGGTTGGAGCTTTTTGGACTAGATGTGGTGTACGGTCCGCCTTAAGAGGCTTGTGGAGGCACCATTTAGTACATGGGAGATCCCTGAGAAAATCCGAAACAAGCGCCGTCAGTAGAAGATATCTAAATAACTAACCGCAGCAAACTGTTCAAATTTTAACGGCATATTCTCCAGGAATTTACCTAGTAGCACCGTCTTCCATTTTTCAAAAATTACCATCCGTTACAGAGAAACACCTGCAAAACATGGTTTCGGGCAAATGGGTGTAATTTTTACGGTATATTCCTCAGATTCCCATCTCGAACAACCTTGAAAATGTTTTTGATATATTTATCCGCTTCCGAGATACAGAGGCTGAAAGTTACCGCACTTCTGCACATACTCGTAAAATAAGAGCGTAAAATCCGGTGCGAAGCCGAAACGTAGTCTATAAAGTGGCACTGCATGGAGAAATATGCTGTAAAGTGCCTCCGCCATCATCAGAATGGTTCTGGGAACCAAATACAAAATTTTTGTGCACGTAAAATTGCGATCTGACCTGTAAAATTAGTTTTGCGTTATTTCAATTTCACGTAAGTGAACTATCCAAATTTTACTGCCCCATAAATTTCTTTTCTTGTGATTGACATGCCATGCTCTAGCAGGGAAAAGAAGAGATTCAGCGGAAAAATGCTACTATAGCTGCAAATATATATATATATATATATATATATATATATATATATATATATATGTGTATATATATATATATATTAATATGCTCCTGTTTAAAAGACGCTGACCGAGAAGTGGGGTAAGAGCTGCCTGTTTTTACTTCCTCCTACCTTTAAAAATTTTTCAAAAATTTTGGCATGCGAACATATTCGCGCTTTTTTATGCTGAGAGAGAAGGAGACAGTGAAAGTGGGAAAGAGATGGAAAAGTAATAAATAATGGAAAGTAATAGACAGAGATTGTGGCGTACAAAGAGCAAAGGAGACATTGACAGTGAGAAAGAAAGACAGGGACACATTACCAGTGGACCGTAGTTGACAGTGACAGAATTGTGCTAGGAAATGAGTGAAGGAGACAGTGTCAGTAGGAACGGAATGAAGAGAATAGAATCTAGAAGTGGATGAGAGCGAGTGATAATGAGAGATGCAGTCTATGACAATTACAACGAGAAAGAGAGAGATAGTTACAATGAGAAGAGACAGTAGTAGTGGGAAGGAATGAAAGAGATAGTAGCAGTAAGAGAGAGCAAGAGGGAGACACTGACAATGAAAGCAGACAGTAGTAGTAGGACGGAACGAAGGAGACCGTGGGTGTGACTCAGGAGACAATGTCAGAGAAACACAAAGAGATAATGACAATGAATTGGGCTGAATGAGTGAGTGAGAATGGGCAAGTAGTTGTGGATGGATATGACCGACTTAGAGAGATGGATTAGTGGGTGTGAACTAGGTACACTTTGGGGAGCTCATGGAAATGCTAGGAGAGTTGCATGTTAGAAAGAGCGCAAATATATTTGCATGCCAAAGTTTCTGGGAAAACTTCTAAAGGTTCTGAGGAAGATAGAATGAGGCAGCTGGTACCCCGCTTTTCAGTGAGAATCTTTTAAAAACGAGCATTTTCGCCTTTTTTTTACTCCGATAGGAGCATTTGTCAGCTGATGCCAAATTACTCCGAAAATATTCCTCAAGAATTTCCAAAATTTTGCCGATGGTGGAGTTCGATTCACCTTGTGGAAAAGCATACTCGCCTCAATCAAAACTTTGTTATTACTATTGGTAGCCAAGACTTAATATGAGCCGGTGGTCCAGTAGTGGTCCTCACGTGATTGGTGAACGATAACAACTCGCCAGGGTGTTTAATTATTATACCGATGTGAATGATAATTTTGTAATCACGCATTGTTTCCTCATGAAATGGAGGCGGAAACTCCAGTAAGAATGGCTAATACGGTAGAACGTTACCCCAGGCAGACAGTGGATCATTTGAGGCTCTGTTATAAATCACTTCTTGTAATTCAGTCTGTTTTCTATATAATATGTGATCCGGTTCGTTAAACTAATTTATATCCACACGTATTTTCCAATTTTGACTTTTACTTGGAAAGAAGTATCAGCTTTATTTGTTGAAGAAAGTCGGGTTGAACAACGTCTGATGCTACGAAATTCTTTATTATTGCCATCAGTTTACGTTGTTTTTAATTGTCATGACGCACAAAAGTTTTTCAACTACAGCTTCCGTGTGGATGTCACTCGATTTCACCTAGATGATGTAAAAAACACGAACTAGACTCTAGAGCTAAAAACATGGACTTCAAACACTGTTCAGACGTCTGGAGACTCAGAATGAAATTTTCACTCTGCAGCTGACTGTACGCCGTTATGAAACTAACTAGCAGATTAAAACTATGTGCCTGACCGAGACTCGAAGTTGTGACCTTTACCGTTCCCAGGCAAGTGCTCTACCGACTGAGCTACCCAAGCACTCCTCGGGACACCTCCTCACAGTTTTACTATCGCCAATACCTCGTCAGTTCTTCGAATATCATCACTGATAGATGTCTGAATTACGAAAATCACAAACAATGTCACAAAAACATTTAGGAATTTCTTCCTCAGTTCCATATTATTACATCATACCAATAGAACTCGTTTTTGAAGGAAGCTTTCTTCACCTATGGCAGTCTAATTCTGACATCTTGCTTCCGTCATTCTGTGTAACATTAGCTCCTAGATACAAACAATCTTGCACTTGCTCAAACACTATAGGAGTTGGACGAAAATGGAAACACCGCGAGAAATATGTGCTTGAGCATAAAAGCAGATGCCAGCCAACTTGCAGGTTGTGTTGTTTTATTGGACCTCGAACGGCACCTATGAAATGTCGTCAATACGCTGAAAGTGTTAGAGATGGCCAGAACAGCGATCTGTGTAGTTGTGGGTGTATTATGTTGAATTCCCCCCCCCCTCCCCCCCACACACACATGAGCCATGGGCCTTGCTGTTGGTGGGGAGCCTCAGCGATACAGATAACCGTACCGTAGGTGCACCCACAACGGAGAGGTATCTGTTGAGAGGCTAGCCAGACGTGTGGTTCCTGAAGAGTGGCAACTGGATGATTGACTGATCTGGCCTTCTAACATAAACCAAAACGGCCTTGCTGTGCTGGTATTGCGAACGACAGAAAGCAAGGGGAAACTACAGCCGTAATTTTTCCCGAGGGCATGCAGATTTACTGTATGGTTAAATGATGATGGCGTCCTCTTGGGTAAAATATTCCGGATCCCCCATTCCGATCTCCGGGCGGGGACTACTCGAGAGGACATCGTTTTCAGGAGAAAGAAAACTGGCGTTCTACGGATCGAAGCGTGGAATGTCAGATCCCTTAAACGGGCAGGTAGGTTAGAAAATTCAAAAAGGGAAATGGATAGCTTAAATTTAGATATAGTGGGAATTAGTGAAGTTCGGTGGCAGGAGGAACAAGACTTCTTGTCAGGTGAATACAGGGTTATAAATACAAAATCAAATGGAGGTAATGCAGGAGTAGGTTTAATAATGAATAAAAAAATAGGAATGCGGGTAAGCTACTACAAACGACATAGTGAACGCATTATTGTGGCCGAGATAGATACGAAGCCCACGCCTATCACAGTAGTACAAATTTATATGCCAACTAGCTCTGCAGATGACGAAGAGATTGATGAAATGTATGATGAGACAAAAGAAATTATTCAGATAGTTAAAGGAGACGAAAATGTAATTGTCATGGGGGACTGGAGTTCCATAGTAGGAAAAGGAAAAGAAGGAAGGTAGTAGCTGAATATGGAATGGGAGTAAAGAACGAAAGAGGAAGCCATCTTGTAGAATTTTGCAGACAGCATAACCTAATCATAACTAGCAATTGGTTTAAGAATCGTGAAAGAAGGTTGTATACGTGGAAGAGGCCTGGAGACACTGGAAGGTTTCAGGTAGATTATATAATGATAAGACAGAGATTTAGGAACCAGGTTTTAAACTGTAAGACATTTGCAGGGGCAGATGTGGACTCTGACCACAATTTATTGGCTATGAACTGTAGATTAAAACTGAAGAAACTGCAAAAAGCTAGTAGTTTAAGGAGATGGGACCTGGATAAACTAAAACAACTAGAGGTTGTGGAGAGTTTCAGAGAGAGCATTAGGTTCAAATGGTTCAAATGGCTCTGGGCACTATGGGACTCAACTGCTGAGGTCATTAGTCCCCCAGAACTCAGAACTAGTTAAACCTAACTAACCTAAGGACATCACAAATATCCATGCCCGAGGCAGGATTCGAACCTGCGACCGTAGCGGTCTTGCGGTTCCAGACTGCAGTGCCTTTAACCGCACAGAGGGCATTAGGGAACGACTGACGAGAACGGGGGAAATAAATACAGTAGAAGAAGAATGGATAGCTTTAAGAGATGAAATAGTGAAGGCAGCAGAGGATCAAGTAGGTAAAAAGAAGAGGGCTAGTAGAAATCTTTGGGTAATAGAAGAGGTATGGACTTTAGCTGATGAAAGGAGAAAATATAATAATGCAGTAAAAGAAGTAGGCGAAAAGCAATACAAACATCTCAAAAATGAGAGCGACGGGAAGTGCTAAATGGCCAAGCAGGGATGGCTAGAGGACAAGTGTAAGGATGTAGAGGCATATATCACTAGGAATAAGATAGATGCTGCATACAGGAAAATTAAAGAGTCCTTTGGAGAAAAAAATCACGTGTGTGAATATCAGGAGCTCAGATAAAAACCAGTCCTAAGCAAAGAAGGGGAAGCAGGAAGCTGAAAGAAGTATATAGAGGATCTATACAAGGGCAATTTACTTGAGGGCAATATTATGGATATAGAAGAGGACGTGGATGAAAATGAAATGTGAGATATGATACTTCGGAAGAATTTGACAGAGCACTGAAAGACCTAAGTCGAAACAAGGCTCTGGGAGTAGACAACATTCCATTAGAACTACTGATAGTCTCGGCAGAACCACCCATTACAAAACTCTACCATCTGGTGAGCAAGACGTGTGAGACAGATGAAATACCCTCAGACTTCAAGAAGAAATAATAATTCCAGTCCCAAAGAAAGCAGGTGTTGACAGGTGTGAAAATTACCGAACTATCAGTTTAATAAGTCATGGCTGCAAAATACTAACGCGAATTATTTACAGACGAATGGAAAAACTGGTAGAAGCCGACGCCGGGGAAGATCAGCTTGAATTCCTTACAAATGTTGGAACACGTGAGGAAATACTGATCCTACGACTTATCTTAGAAGGTAGATTAAGGAAAGGCAAATCTACGTTTCTAGCATTTGTAGACTTCGAGGAAGCTATTGACAATGTTCACTGGAATACTTTCTTTCAAATTCTGAAGGTGGCAGAGATAAAATACAGGGAGCGAAAGGCTATATACAATTTCTACAGAAACCAGATGGCAGTTATAAGAGTCGAGTGGCATGAAAGGGAAGCAGTGGTTAGAAAGGAAATGAGACAGGGTTGTAGCCTATCCCCGATGTTATTCAATTTGTATGCTGAGCAAGCAGCAAAGGAAACAACAGAAAAATTTGGAAGAGGAATTAAAATCCATGGAGAAGAAATGAAAACTTAGAGGTTTGCCGATGACATTATAATTCTGTCAGAGACAGCAAAGGACTTGGAAAAGCAGATAAACAGAATGGACAGAGTCTTGAAAGGAGGATATAAGATTAACATAAAAAAGAGTAAAACGAGTATAATGAAATGTAGTCGAATTAAGTCCGGTGATGCTGAGGGAATTAGATTAGGAAATGAGACACTTAAAGTAGTAGATGAGTTTTGCTATTTGGGGAGCAAAATAACTGATGATGGTCGAAGTAGAGAGGATATAAAATGTAGACTGGCTATGGCAAGGAAAGCGTTTCTGAAGAAGAGAAATTGTTAACAACAAGTATAGATTTAAGTGTCAGGAAGTTGTTTCTGAAAGTGTTTGTGTGGAGTGTAGGCGTCTATGGAAGTGAAAAATGGACAATAAATAGTTTGGACAAGAAGAGAATACAAGCTTTCGAAATCGAATGCTGAAGATTAGAAGGGTAGATCGCCTAAGTAATGAGGAGGTAGTGTACAGAATTGGAGAGAAAAGGAATTTGTGGCAGAACTTGACAGGTCTCAAGGAATCACCAATTTAGTACTGGAGGAAAGAGTGGAGGGTACAAATCGTGGAGGGAGGCCAAGAGATGAATACACTAAGCAGATTCAGAAGGATGTAGGCTGCAGTAGGTACTGGGAGAAGAAGAAGCTTGCACAGGATAGAGTAGCATGGAGAGCTGCATCAAACCAGTCTCTGGACTGAAGACCACAACCACAACAAGAAGTGAATTCGAACACAAGGAAATTGTTGGTGCAACATGGAGGGTGCTTCCGTAACCAAAGTAACCGGAGGATTTGGGGTTCCAACAGACATCATATCGAAGATTTATATCGCATATAGCCAAAGCAGAAAAACATTACCCGCTAACTCACAACGTGGACAAAAATGTGTTGAGTGGTTGAGAGAGACGGTCACTGAAGAGAATTGTGACGGAAAGTAAGAAGACGACAATTGCAAAAGTCACTGAAGAACTGAATGTTGCACTCGCGAGTTCTGTCAGCGCAAAAACAACTCGAAGGGATCTCCATAAACAGGGAACTGCAGGGCGAGCTGGAAGTCCATAAACCGCATCAGTGATGCAGTTGGAATAAGTGGTGCGGAAGACATAAAACCTGAGTTGTGGAGCTATGGAAGAAAGTCATTCGGTCGAATGAGTCTAGTTTCGAACTTCCGGCTGCGTTTGCATTCGACGACTGAAACATTCTTTGTAAATATCTTCAACATTTCGCGGCCCTGTCAGCAACTGTGTACATATTAATTTTAATTTTAATAATTAACAGCCTCATTTGCACCGTTTACCTAGAATTTACCTAGGTTTCAGTCGGGATAGCCCAACCTTCTTCGCCGGCCGGGGTGGCCGAGTGGTTCTAGGCGCTACAGTCTGGAACCACGCGACCGCTACGGTCGCAGGTTCGAATCCTGCCTCAGGCATGGATGTGTGTGATGTCCTTAGATTAGTTAGGTTTAAGTAGTTCTAAGTTCTAGTGGACTGATGACCTCAGAAGTTAAGTCTCATAGTGCTTAGAGCCATTTGAACCATTTGAACCAACCTTCTTCAGAATAACAGTAACTATCGTTTGTCCATAGTGGACATCCTCAAGCTAAAACTACAAATCCAAAAATCATCACCAGACTATAAAAATTACCTGGAACTGCCTCGGCCCCAATTCGCGACCACGATGCGGCAGCCAGTAGTGCTGTACTGGAACTGAAAGTGGGGCCGAGGCAGTTCCAGGTAAGTTTTGTAGTCTGACGATGATTTTTGGATTTTTAGTTTTAGCTTGACGATGTTCATTATGGACAAATGATAGTTACTGTTATTCTGAAGAAGGTTGGGTTATCCCGACTGAAACCTAGGTAAATTCTGGGTAAACGGTGCAACTGAGGCTGTTAATTATTAAAATTAACATTCTTTGTACATTGACCTGATAAGACATATGAGTACCAGTTTAAAACGAGGTACCGATGAAATTTCCAGCCGGTAGTAAAAAAAAAATTGTAGGGGTCTGAAAATCTGCTTCATAACATATTTTGGCATGCTGAATTCACTGCGTTAATGTAATATGCTAAAGAATTTTTTCATACGTTTTGATTTCTGAGTTTTGAAAAAATTAATATTTTTTTGCAAATCCATACGTGCAGTTGTTGGTTGTCACAGAATGTTTTCACAAAAAAAGGTTGAGTCAAAAATGCTTATAACTGACACAGGAGTAGCATTTCTTTTATTTCGACCATTTAGTTTTTTTCAAAAAAAGTTGAAGTATAGAGTATAGTTGGTTTTCTATCAGTAGACAGATACATACAGTGCAAAAATTTAATTGAAACGTTAATCTTATATGAATATGTCTGTATACGTGCATAATCTGTACTAACATAGGTAAACATGCATGTATATGTGCCTAATCTATATGTACATTCGAAATCAATGTAAATAATAAGAGTAACTATAATTTAGATTTTTTTTGCAAGAGCCAGACATGTAGATTTAATTTCGTGGTGGACTTAACTGTGAACTGGAAAGTAAATAATTGTAAAGGTTTCTGGTCTAGGTTAGATGGGGGCGGGGTGGGAGGTTCTTAGAGCGAGCAGATGATCATCATTCGATCACAGGCCACTTAGTTTACAAAACAATATTCGTACCACGATACATACACACACTCTTGCGGTAACACCTGTGCATTCTACCTACTGTAACACGACGCGCAAGCCCGTCGATTAATGACAACCTGACGGCCAGAAAATTTTCACTTTTCTGGTACCGAGAGCCATGGGTTTCGAATCCGCGCCAGACGGCATGGACCTCGATGACCACTGGAGGTCTCTGCAGCCGTCGCGCCGTAAGCCGCGGCTGTGCACGCTCCTGGCCCCGAGTCCAGCGTGAGGGCGCTACTGTGGAGCACGTGGTCCCAGAGGCCAATAGCGACATACCCTGTTGTGTATTTAGGCGGCTGCGTCTCACTCAGCGAGGCCAAAGCCCACAACCGCCTCCAACACCTCAAACTCCTCTCTGACCGGACATGGGGGTTGCAACCCTCTACCATCCTCCACACCTACAAATCCTTAATCCGTCCCATCCTCTGTTATGCCAGTCCTGCCTGGATATCTGCCCCCCCCCCTCCAGATCCTTGAGCGTCATGAACTCCACCTCGTCTTCCGTATATGCCTCCCGTCCCCCACGCGGATCCTCTATGATCTCATTCCTTTCCCCCATCTGCTCCTATTCCTCGAACATATCTGCATCCTCTACACTTCCCGACGCCTTGATCCCCCTCACCCTCTGGTTGCTCCTCTCCTCTCCCATCCCCGCCCCCTGCCACGTCTTCACTGTTGTGTCCCCCCTACCCTCCATCTCTACACCCTTCATCTCCTTTCCCAAGGTGGCTTCCATCAACTCCCCCTCCCGAATGATGCCCTCTCTCCCTCCATTTATCCCTATCAACTCTGATCCTCACTCCCCCTCCTTTCCACTGTCCTTTTCGCGGGCTCCCTCTCCCCCCCTTCCATCCCCTTTTTTCTGCCCGCTTCTCTCCCCCGAGTCCATTTGCATTTCCCTCCTCTGCCTCCTCTCATTCCCTCTCGCATCTGCCCTGCCCCTCTCCCCCTTTATTAGTCCTATCCCTCCTTGGTTTCCCCCCTTTTCGTTTTTTTTCCTTCCTCCCTCCTTGTCCTTCCCCCTCCTCCAGGTCCCCCCCCCCCCATTTGCCTTTGGCTCGGGAGTGTCATCTTTGTGCCGCCCTTTTAGTGCAGTATTTTGCAGTGAGTGTTTTACAGTGAGTGTTCAGTGTTGTGTTTTTTGGGAAGTGTTGCGAACGGTCATCATACTGTCGCTGGGTGTGCTTTTTATCTCTTGCGAACAGAAACCAGACTGTCGCCGTGTTTTTTAATTGTGTGTGCACTATGTCACTTGTCTGATTCCTGTGTCTTTTATTAACATTGCCAATCCCTTTTGCTTTCTGTTTTAACTTTCCACATTTTTCCGCCATTTTACACTTTACGTCACCGTTTTATCGCCTGTTTTTCTTGTTTCTTTTCTTCTTCCGTTTTTAAAATAAAAGTCTGTAGGCTGTAGAGCAGCGTATTAAGCTGCTGCCAGTCCGCCCCCTTCGGGGGGAATTGTAAAAGAATAAAGGAAAAAAAAAACTCAGCGAGGCAGTCTGGTATCCGCGTTGATTCAGTCGACATCTCGCTTACAGACATCGTGTTTACGTTGCGTGTGCTTACTTCCCGTTACGAGTGGGCTTTGTTTTGATTTAGTGAGGTTGTCTCTTGTGACCCTGTGGCTTAGTACTTTGCTGTTGATCTTGGTATCTTGCTCGGTTGTCTGTTGTTGTGCTTGTCCTTTCATTCCCGTTTGTCCGTCTTGTTTGTTCGCGGGCCGCTCCCGTCGGTCCCGCCGCGTTTTCATTAGGGGCAACCCTCGACAGTCTCTGTCACGGTTACAACAACTTTTATTCCATGTGGCCAGCTTCACCCGTGGCCGACGCACCATCCGTGCGGACGCAGCAGAGACGTGAAACGTATCAGGTCGCCTTCTATTTGTTTTTCCTTCATACTGGGCCAAACATTGCATAATCTCATAATTTTACGCTAAATTCTTGTCATGTATAAATACAGAATTTTTATAATTTATTTAAACTTTTCGTATGTATATGGTGCTCAAAAGATCACTATACTTCAGTTTCTTTGAAACAGATCAGAATGGCCGAAACGAAAAAATGCGACTTCTCTTTCAATTTTAAGAATTTTTGGCTCAAAAGATTTTTGTGAATGCATTATGTGATAACCAACAACCTCAAGTATGGGTTTGAAAAAATATTTTTTTTTTTTTCAAAACTCAAAAATCAAATAGCACGAAAAAGTTTTGTTTAGCAAATTGGATTTGCCCATTGAATTCAGCATGCAAAGACATGTTATGAAACAAATTTTCAGTCCCCTCTGATCATATTTTGCAACCGGATTGAAATTACGCCTCCTCTTAATAGCGCGTTGATACCCCTTTGGAACGCAATACAGCAGTGACCCTGCGTGGCGTGGGTTCGACGCTTCCCTGGTAGGTTTCAGGCGGTAACTGGTGCCAGGCGTCTGTGCACAGGTCACACGGTTCTTGTAAATTACGGGCAGGAGGTTTTTGGGCGCGGAGGTGAGAGAGCTTCTCAGATGTGTCCTCTGAGTTTCAGTGAGAAGAATTTGCCAACCAAGATACCATTCTGAGTTCACTATCAGACTTATAAAACCACTGTAGAACGATTGTGGAATGGACAGCCAGTTTCTGGGAGACGCCATCGTCGTCGGCGAAGAAATTAAACATGAAAAGAAGCAAGTATTCTGCAAGAGAGTGGAGAGCTGTCTCGGTGCGTTAGATTACTACCGTATGTCCCAAGGCATCCCAGGTAAATGTCTTCAGTCGCAAAATACTGCCGCCACGGGCTGTGTCCGAGATGCGGTACATGTTTCGAGTAGATACTAGGATGACCACATATCTGGACACGACCATCGACCTGGTGTAGCAACAAATGTGATTCATATGACCAGGTGACGCATTTCCATTGATCCACGGACTAATCTCTGTAATCCCTTATTTATCATAACCGTTACTGACGATGTCGTTGGTTTAACATGGGAACACTCGGGGGTGGTCAGCTGCAGATTTCCATGTTCAACAACGTGCGCTGCAAGATGTGCTCCGAAACACTTGTGAAAAGAAGAGAACTGACTCTGTTGTCAGAACTACCACATATCGCCACCTACCCTTCTTTACAGTACAGCCAAGCCTCCGACATCTACATCGTGTGATGCATAGATGTCCAACACTTCGTCGCCCATTCGTGGTTTCACGGACCTCGAACCACCGTCCGTGGATTGAATCCAGTGATGGCGTGCAGAACTGCACGTGAGCGCGATGTGCTGCACACATATGGGCCGAGACCCGGCCTGTCTCGGGTTTGCTCGCTCCTTCTCGGAAGTACTCGGTACAGCGCGAATTTCTGTTGAGCGTTGCACTTAACCTATTGTTCCCCCACCCCATCCCACTCCCCTCCCCTCTCAGGAAGAGAGCGTTGGGTCATTTTGTTAGTGCGGGTTGCCTACATCAGGGGCAGGTGTGCACTCTGGGGGCAAACCTATTGTTCTCCTTTGATTGACAGGTACATAACCTATTGTTCTGTTAAGTGCTTTTCCATGTCACCCCCATTTCCTTTTGATTGACAGGCACTTAACCTATTGTCCCCCCCACCCCCTCCCCCTCTCCCAACCCCCTCCCCACTCTCTGCTACAGGTACACTTTCAAGTCTGAGTTTTTGGAATATGCCCCCCTCTCACTCTTATCAATTTGATTGACTACTTAATTACATTGATCAATTAGTTAACCTCTCTGGTGGGAAAGTGCCACGCCCCCCTGCCATGTTCCCCCCTGCCGGGAAGTTCAAATTCCATCAGGACAATGCAACCTCTACTAACCTAAGAAAATGGTGGGAAGATAATTTAGGTCACATTGACTACTTACTTAAATTGATCAATTAAGTAACCTCTCTGGTGTGAAACCTTTTCGTTGGCACATTGGTTGGTTGGTTGATGTGGGGAAGGGGACCAAACAGCGAAGTCATCAGTCCCATCAGATTAGGTAAGGATAGGGAAGGAAATCGGCCGTGCCTTATCAAAGGAACCACCCTGGCATTAGGAAAATCACGGAAAACTTTATCTGGATGGTCGGACAGATGTCTGAACCATCGTTCATCTGAATGGGAGTGCATCTCACTCGGTGGTACGACACTCTTCAGTTCGACAGAATCGTGGTATCAGCACTACTTACCCTCCGCTATTTGTTTGTTGTCTAGTTCACAGGTCCAGTGACTGTTTACACAAAAAGAGGCAGTCTAGTGGTCTATCATCATAATCCTTTAAAATGAATGGGAATGGCAGAAAAGAAGAATGAGAATTCTCAATATTGGTGATGCAGTCCCATAGTTGAAATATACGAAAATTTGCTATTTAGCAATTGCAGAAAGAACTGAAAATTTTTTTGACAATCAAAGGGCAAAAATTTACAGTAAACAACAGACAGGATTCACTGTTCTGTACATCAAAAATCATATTGTGCTAAATTCACTGGAATGGAGCCCATGATGAAATTGGTAGTACGAACAGTAAATTTTCTGAGGTCGCATACATTATTCCATTGTTAGTTGCTCCCGTTTCCAATGGAATTGATCGAAGAATATGGAGACTATATTACTGCAAACTATGTTTGTTAAATCAAGGGGACCAAGGGAGATGGCGCAGTGGTTAGTACACTGTATTCGCATTCGGGAGGACGACGGTTTAATCCCACGTCCGGCCATCCTGATTTAGGTTTTCCGTGATTTCCCTCAATCGCCTCAGGCAAATGCCGGGATGGTTCATTTGAAAGGGCACGGCTGACTTCCTTCCCCATCCTTTCCCATCCGATAAGACAGATGACCTCGCAATTTCGTCTCCCCCCCTCCCCTCCAAATCAACCCAACCCTTACATCAAGAGGTACGCCTGGAACGATTTTTCGGTTTAAAACCCGCTGTTGAAATTATGCAGGAAAGAGGAAAGCACGAACGAAAATTAGAACATCCGGAATGAATTGTAGACCTCGCATTGGAAGTGGAATTGACTACATGCTACTCACAGTAAGACATTGCAAGATGAAAAAGAACTTATTTGTGATTTGATGGGAATGCATTTAAAAATAAAATCGATTACGGAAGGGACACATTCTGACAGAAAACATTGTCCATTTCCGTAAGCTCACTGGCGTTAAAGACGATGTGAATTTGAAAAATCCATCGTGGCATTTCGAATTGTAAGGATGGTTTTCTAAACGTTTTGATGACACGACAAGTCGTCCATCCGTTTTCAAGCTGTTTTGAGACCGTTTGCCATTTCAGGTGAAAGTGCCTCCGTGTATGTGCAGATGAAACTGACTGATCCACGAGGTCTACATAGTACCCTCGGGAGAGTTGCCACATCTCCTTACCGAGGTTGCGACAACGATGCAATATTTCGCTCAAAATACGATTATGAAAGACTTTTTTCCTTTGTAAAAGTATGTCGTGATTACTTGGCAACCTGAGTGCGAAAATATATGAAATTGTCTATGTTTGTCTGCATGCGAACAGATTGTACAAGATAAAAATTACACTACTGGCCGTTAAAATTGCTACACCACGAAGATGACGTGCTACAGACGCGAAATTTAACCGACAGAAAGAAGATGCTGTGATATGCTAACGATTAGGTTTTCAGAGCATTCATACAAGATTGGCGCCGGTGGCGACATCTACAACGTGCTGCCATGAGGAAAGTTTCCAACCGATTTCTCATACACAAACAGCCGTTGCCTGGTGAAACGTTGTTGTGATGCCTCGCGTAAGGAGGAGGAATGCGTACCATCACGTTTCCGACTTTGATAAAGGTCGGATTGTAGCCTATCGCGATTGCGGTTTATCGTATCGCGACATTGCTGCTCGCGTTGGTCGAGATCCAATGACTGTTAGCGGAATATGGAATTGGTTGTTTCAGGAGGGTAATACGGAACGCCGTGCTGGATCCCAACGGCCTCGTATCACTAGCAGTCGAGATGACAGGCATCTTATCCGCGTGGCTGTAACGGATCGTGCAGCCACGTCTCGATACCTGAGTCAACAGATGGGGACGATTGCAAGACAACAACTATCTGCACCAACAGTTCTACGACGTTTGCAGCAGCATGGACTATCAGCTCGGAGACCGTGGCTGCGGTTACCCTTGACGCTGCATCACAGATAGGAGCGCCTGGGATGGTGTACTCAACGACGAACCTGGGTGCACGAATGGCAAAACGTCATTTTTTCGGATGAATCCAGGTCCTGTTTACAGGATCACGATGTTTGCATTCGTGTTTGGCGACATCGCAGTGAACGCACATTGGAAGCGTGTATTCGTCATCACCATACTGGCGTATCACCCGGCGTGATGGTATGGGGTGCCATTGGTTACACGTCTCGGTCACCTCTTGTTCGCGTTGACGGCACTTTGAACAATGGACGTTACATTTCAGATGTGTTACGACCCGTGGCTCTACCCTTCATTCGATCCCTGCGAAACCCTACATTTCAGCAGGATAATGCACGACCGCATGCTGCAGGTACTGTATGGGCCTTTCTGGATACAGAAAATGTTCGAACGCTGCCCTGGCCAGCACATTCTCCAGATCTCTCACCATTTGAAAACGTCTGGTCAATGGTGGCCGAGCAACAGACTCGTCACAATACGCCAGTCACTACTCTTGGTGAAGTGTGGTATCGTGTTGAAGCTGCATGGGCAGCTGTACCTGTACTCACCATCCAAGCTCTGTTTGACTCAATGCCCAGGCGTATCAAGGCCGTTATTACGGCCAGAGGTGGTTGTTGGTACTGATTTCTCAGGATCTATGCACCCAAATTTCGTGAAAATGTAATCACATGTCAGTTCTGGTATAATATATTTGTCCAATGAATACCCGTTTACCATCTGCATTTCTTCTTGGTGTAGCAGTTTTAATGGCCACTAGTGTATATTTCAGCGCACCAAAAATAATTAGATAATACTGAATTTTTTTTGTTTTTTGAGCTAAGTTGTTGAGAAATATGAAACACGAT
The DNA here is from genome assembly GCF_021461385.2 of Schistocerca piceifrons. Taxonomy (NCBI): domain Eukaryota; kingdom Metazoa; phylum Arthropoda; class Insecta; order Orthoptera; family Acrididae; genus Schistocerca; species Schistocerca piceifrons. The sequence goes on from NC_060143.1 coordinate 235,356,706, forward strand.
ACCAACTAATATGATGTGCGACTGCATTACCATCAAAATTCAGTGCATTCACATTTTGCTGCTCATCTCCCCATCTCATGCTCAGACAGTGTGGCGTGGTGGTGGATGAAGTGTGCAGCTAGGTAAGACAGCTAAGCACGTGTGCGAGAACAGAGCTCGTGTGCTGGACTCTTATTCATCCCTGACATAGATGTTGACGACAGTGGCACACAAACAGGTGACCAGCATCACCATTTCCGAGATGCTCGTTCTCAGATGTCACACCATAACCCACTGACAGTGTCGTTTATGTCAACAAAATTCCTCATCTGCAGCCCATACCGTCGCTAAAATGATTCCCTGATCGTTGCTGCTTCACTTGTATAAGTTCCTTAGCACATCATGTGTCAGTTCGATTTTACACAGAGTACGCGAAGGAACTTGCCCCCTTCTTGCAGCGGTGTACCGTAGGTCTCTAGAAGAGTGTAGCGTTCCATAAGATTGGAAAAGGGCACAGGTCATCCCTGTTTTCAAGAAGGGACGTCGAACAGATGTGCAGAACTATAGACCTATATCTCTAACGTCGATCAGTTGTAGAATTTTGGAACACGTATTATGTTGGGGTATAATGACTTTTCTGGAGACTAGAAATCTACTCTGTAGGAATCAGCATAAGTTTCGAAAAAGACGATCATGTGAAACCCAGGTCGAGCTATTCGTCCAAGAGACTCAGAGGGCCATAGACACGGGTTCCCAGGTGGATGCCGTGTTTTTTGACTTCCGCAAGGCGTTTGATACAGTTCTCCACAGTCGTTTAATGAACAAAGTAAGAGCATATGGACTATCAGACCAATTGTGTGATTGGATTGAAGAGTTCCTAGACAACAGAACGAAGTCTTCCGAAGTAAGAGTGATTTCAGGTGTGTCGCAGGGGAGTGTCATAGGACCGTTGCTATTCGCAATATATATAAATGACCTTGTGGACAACATCGGAAGTTCACTGAGGCTTTTTGCGGATGATACTGTGGTATATCGAGAGGTTGTAACAATGGAAAATTGTACTAAAATGCAGGAGGATCTGCAACGAATTGACGCGTGGTGCAGACAATGGCAATTGAATCTCAATGTAGACAAGTGTAATGTGCTGCGAATACAGAGAAAGAAAAATCCTTTATCATTTAGCTACAATATAGCAGGTCAGCAACTGGAAGCAGTTAATTCCATAAATTATCTTGGAGTAGGCATTAGGATGGATTTAAAATGGAATGACCATAAAAATTAATCGTCGGTAAAGCAGATGCCAGACTGAGATTCATAGGAAGAATCCTTAGAAAATGCAGTCCGAAAACAAAGGAAGTGGGTTACAGTACACTTGTTCGCCCAATGCTTGAATAATGTTCGCTGGTGTGGGATCCGTACCAGATAGGGTTGATAGAAGGGATAGAGAAGATCCAACGGAGAGCAGCGCGATTCGTTACAGGATCATTTAGTATTCGCGAAAGCGTTACGGAGATGACAGATAAACTCCAGTGGAAGACTCTGCAAGAGAGACGCTCAGTAGCTCGGTACGGGCTTTTGTTGAAGTTTCGAGAACATACTTCCACCGAGGAGTCAAGCAGTATATTGCTCCCCCCTATGTATATCTCGCGAAGAGTCCATGAGGATAAAATCGAGAGATTACAGCCCATACGGAGGCATACCGACAATCTTTCTTTCCACGATCAATACGAGACTGGAATAGAAGGGAGAACCGATAGAGGTACTCAAGGTGCCCTTCGCCACACACCGTCAGGTGGCTTGCGGAGTATGGGTGTAGATGTGGATGTGTCCCTCAGGCGACCTTCAGTCATGCGGTGGACACTGGTCATAATGTCCTCGTTCATCAGTATGCGTGGGCCCTTGCCTCCAACAGTTCTTTTGATCTTCCTTTACATTCCGCCAGATACCGTTTGAGAATCTTAGAATAGGCTTGTATCTGTTTCTGTGTAATTTCATCCCATCTCCAAAATTTTCTTTCACTTTCTTCATCGTTTCTTCGGCATACAAACTGAACAACAGTGGTGATAAGATGCAGCCTGGTTCAAGCCATTTATATAAAGAACTTGTTTTCCTTGACCTTTCGCTAGTATTGCTCCCAGTGGTATAAAGTCAGTGAACGCGCGATGCTCTCGGCGGTCCCACGTATGTGGACGAAGGCAGCCCCTCGCGTGTTCGCGCTCGCACTAGCGGGCATTGATGCGCCAAGTTTGTTGCTGCGCAGATGTCGCGCCAGCTCCATCTGCATTTATAATTGGCGAGCACAAAGGAAGGCCGGTCGTATCGCGGCGCCGATCGCTGCAGCCGCCTCCTGCACCGAGGCTGCTGGTAATTACGGAACAGCAGCAGCTGCCATCTTCTGTCCCGCGGCGGCCGCGATGCTCAGCTGCTCCTGGGCTCACTGTTGCTTTCTCTCCCGCAGCACTGCGTGGCGTATCTTCTAAGTATGGGCTATAACTTACTCCTAGTTATTAGGCTAATAGTTCACCAACGGCCCATAGGAACTTGGATGCTCATCTATTCAAGAAGATTTCACACAAAGGGGACTAAACTGTATCCCATGGTAGCCGCTAATTATAACAGTTAACAAGCCCTGCACACTCTTCGCACTCGTGGTGGAGAGAAATGCTAACTATCGGCATGGCATCGCAGTCTGCTTGATGCAGCTTTTATTTACTCACTTTTGCCCTCTGTAAGAGATTTTTTCAACCACTCCTTAAAAAAAAAATAAAAAATAAAAAAAGAATAAAAAAACTTTTTCCCTGACGCCTGTAAACAGGGAATAGTTAAGCCACTACCAAAAAATGAAGTTGCCGCGGCACCCTCTGATTATCGACGTATTTACATTCTCCCTCCTCTGTCCAAGGGCTTAGAAAATTCAGGGTGGTCAGAAACAGTCTGAAAATCTTGTAAGGGTGTTGCAGGGTAGGTTGTACCGACAAATAATAGTTAAGAAAAACTCCGATACAGTGTGCCGTGTATGATTTCCTAAAACCGATCAAGAGAGCGATACAGAAAATGGACAAGGGACGGCAGCGAGGATCGAAAGCGAGCGAAAGGCTGTGCACTCTCGTGCTCCATCATCTGCGTTATGAGAACAACTGACACTAACTGTAGCTGGCGGGCTGCTTAAATTTGTGAGCGCAACGGCGTCACTGGCTAACTTCAATTTTAATTAACTCGGAAACGGTGTAACGTATCCAATTTTTTTCTTAACAACTATTTCTCAGCACAACCTATCCTGCAACCCCGTACAAGTTTTTCAGACTGTTTCTGACCACACAGCGTGGTCTACGATCAGTTAACAAACTACGTAACCACAAGCAGCCTACTGGACGTATAAGAATCACGCTTTCGCAAACATCGCTGCACAAATGACTCTGAGCACTATGGGACTTATCTTCTGAGGTCATCAGTCCCCTAGAACTTAGAACTACTTAAACCTAACTAACCTAAGGACATCACACGAATCCATGCCCGAGGCAGGATTCGAACCTGCGACCGTAGCGGTCGAACGGTTCCAGACTGTAGCGCCTAGAACCGCTCGGCCACCCCGGCCGGCCATCGCAGCACAATATTTGGCTCAATAAACATAACAGATGGTGTGAAGCTTGCCTTGGATGCACAAGAGGCGACCATCATATGCTTTTTACAGTTCAGCAAAATCTTTGGCACTGTCGACTTCGACATTTTACAGGTCAAACTTAGCAGCCTAAATTTCTCGCCTTGCGCAGCACAATGTTTCCCGTTATACCTGACGTCTCGCCAGCAATGCGTCGTGTTCGGTGCCATAAAGTCTGAATGGAGGCAGGTAGTCAGGTGGTATCAGCCGTCCCCCAAGGCTCAGTATTTTGTCCTATTCTCTTTTTATTGTAAGTCAATGGTATGAAATCAGCTTTGATCTATTGCAAATATGACTTACACGCTGTTGACCTCCACTTGTACCTAAGTGCAAAACCAATAAACCTGAAGAAATCCATCGAGAATTTCAATACTGACCTGTGTGTACTATCAAAATGGGCATAGAATATAAGCTTAAAACTCCACCCATCCAAAATCCAAGCTGAACTGTTTGGTCATTCTAGACTCATCAGCCCAAAATATCGGGAATTGTTACCATCTTTCGTAAATGGGACAAATATCAACTTTCCTCAGTCAAAAAAGAGTCTAGAGATACTTGTAGATCTAAATTCCACTGTGCACGTAACTGCATTATGTGAGAAGGCATCAGCATCTCTCCATATCCTATAAAGATACGAAAAATCTTCCCTCTTGATTTGAAAAAGAAACTTGTACAAACACTTATATTTCCAATAATTATAATTATAATTATTAATATTATTATTATTCTTCAAGAACTTTCTAAGGAGAACTCGCCACGCCTAGAGCTGGTTATCAACGCCTGCGATCGACATATCTACGATGTTCGACTCTTTGATTATAGTTCACCATCATACGCACAGCTATCCTTGCTGCATGCAGACAAAAGCAGAAATTTTTATACACTGTACCTCCCATATTGTCTTATCAACGTACACTGTTCCTCTTACCTCTCCGCCGGCCGCGGTGGTCTAGCGGTTCTAGGCGCTTAGTCCGGAACCGCGCGACTGCTACGGTCGCTGGTTCGAATCCTGCCCCGGGCATGGATGTGTGTGATGTCCTTAGGTTAGTTAGGTTTAACTAGTTCTAAGTTCTAGGGGACTAATGACCTCAGAAGTTGAGTCCCATAGTGCTCAGAGCCATTTCTTACCTCTCCCCAACCTTGACGCTCTTGTCTAAACATCATGGCAGAAACAATCGTTTCCATCAGAGCAAAATCCTTTCTATCGCATTTCATCTCTCAGTCACTTTCTCGAAGTTCTTTTCATTAGAAGGGTCCCGAATCTGGAACAGCCCGCCGCATTATGTTAGAGAACTGAATAACATGTGCAGTTTGAAAAGGCACTTAATGACATTTCTACTGAAGCCACAGTAATGACTACCATTGTCCCCGCACGCACTCGTTACCCCTTTACATACTTCTTTCTACCCAGATCTTCCTCATTTCCAAGCGATCTTACATGATGCAGTCTCCTTGATTTTCTTCCCTATAACTCGGTATATCAGGGAATATCTATTTTGTACACTAATAAATTCCTTCTATATCTGCCATTATTATTATTATTATTGTTATTATTATTATTTGAGAACTTTTAACAATGCAGCGCGTCAGCAATCGTGAATAATTTAATGATTATAAAGAATCCGCCTCGATTGCAAATAGAAACCGGATGTTGACCTAGGTTTCGGCGCGGATAACCACGTCATCTTCGGAACACACTAAAACTACAAACTGCCTAAAGAGGCATGGTCCAACATTTTGGGCGTTCTGTATTAATGTTGGACCATGCCTCTTTAGGCAGTTTGTAGTTTTAGTGTGTTCCGAAGATGACGTGGTAATCCGCGCCGAAACCTAGGTCAACATCCGGTTGCTATTTGCAATCGAGGCGGATTCTTTATAATCATCATCATCATTATTATTATTATTATTATTATTTCCTTTCTCAGACGTTATGTCTGGTTAAAAATGGAAAGTGACGCGGACCTTGATCAAGCGTGACTTCCTTTTAACTGTACGGTATATGTTACATTGCATTTAGGAACTTTCGGGTAATTGAACATGTATCAATAATTACAGATTTCTGTAGTTGTATATAGACGTTTGGATGTTGCTGTATTGTGTTGATGTACTGGTGGATATTGTGTGGTATGACTCCTGTAGTTGATAATATAATTATATTATATATTATATTTATATATATTATATATTATATATTCTTCTATATATTATATATAATATTATATACTATTATATATAATTATATTATTATATATAATATATTATTATTATTATTCCTGGAAGCGGCAGTACTAGAAATACTGCCAGTGTTAAATTTAATCTCTCTTAGTAGGATTTATTCACATTATCTCCACAGACACTCATATCACTTAATTTCTATTTTGTTTTTATTAGATAGCTATGATATAAAATAATTATTGTGTGTGTGTGAAACCCTGATCCAATAAAAGAGAGGGCCCGAAGGCCCTAATGTGACTGGGTTGAATAAACAAACTAAAAAAAAGTGTAAACTCTCCAACTTCTGTAACCCTGTCTATGGGTCTCCCTGGTGGCCTACGTCCACGTCCACTTTCTGCAATTGCAATCGAATTTACGGCGTATGCCGGGGGGGGGGGGGGGGGGGTCGAGGGGGGTGTTTCAGCAACAGATGTCATTTGTAACCTCCACTACTCCACTCGCATGTGGTGTTTAGGAAGAGCAACTGCTTATAAACCTCCAGATGAGTTATAATTTCTCTGATTCCCTCGTCACGGTCATTTCGCGAGACATGTACAGGGAGAAGTAATATGACCACTGACTATTTTTGGAACTTACGCACCTTTTATATCTGTCTTGTAGCGTCTGTCACAAGAGTTTGTTTAGCATATCCGTAACCCTCTTGAGCTGTCTGAACTATTCAACCAGGATACTTGCTGCTCTTCGTCGGATCTTTTCCATTTCTTCTATTAATCCACCGTGGTAATGTTCCCAGACTGATGAACAGTGTCCTCGCATCTGTATAGCCAGTTAGCATTATTTGTGTTGCTAGTAGAACTATTAATTCGGAACATTTTTCGGCGCTGCACGATTCCTTTTTCCAATACTAAAAGAAACATAGACTTCGCTAAAAGGTTTCTTTCTAAAAGCATTCGAATCTTGAGTAAAGCTTAGTTTCTCTGATGCCTGTAAACGTCAGGTCCCAGCGATTAATTCATCTTGTAAGGTGCTCACAACGGCGCCCCTGCTGCACAGGCCAGCAACAAGCCTTGGGGCGCTCAGACGCTCGTCTGTAGTATCTTTCCAGAAAGTGTCAGGTGCGTCATTATGTAGCAAGTTCTTCCACTTTCTCTGTTTGTTCCTGCAGGTAAATTCGAGTTCCCCGTAAGGACACACGGCAGTTTTTATTAAGGAAAAGATTTGCTACTCTAGTCCAGGTAACAATGTTGTAGAACAGAAACAAGTCCACTTAGTTACAGAAAGTTATTGATGTTACAGTCTCTTTGCAGTTAAAATGTTAGCCTTGCCTTTCTACAGCCAACGGCCTTGCCACAGTAACAACACCGGCTCCCGTCAGACCACCGAAGTTAATCGCCGTCGGGCTTGGCTATCACTTGAACAGACTGGGTCGGCCTAGTGCTGTTGATAAACGGGGTGCGCTGAGTCCTTGTGAGGCAAATTGGGGAGCTATTGACTGAGAAGCAGTAGCTCTGATCTGGTAAACACTACAACGGCCGGAACAGCGGTGTGTTGACCACATGCCCCTCCATGTCCGCATCTAACGACGCTAATCGCGTGAGGATGACATTGTTGTCGCTTGGTACCGTTGGGCCTTCCAAGGCCAGTTCGGACGGAGTTTAGTTTTAATGCCCTTTTACAAGATGGGATGCCTACCGCAGGCGTGGCTGCTAAGAATTCGGTTCGCCGACCGTGCGCTGGCAAGAGCGCCTTAGCGCTCAGCCTGGGTGGCACATTCCTCCCCGCAGCCACTACATGCTGTTTGTCCTCAAAGTGGGAGAAGAGGGGGACATTGCGAACACGCCGCATTTAAATGGCAATGCAGTCGCTCTACATACGCCTTGGTTTTATATTTCACGTTTCTAAACAACATTGATAAAAAACAAAACAAATTTCAGTATCATTTCATTATCTTTGGCACGCTGGAGACGTAATATTATTTTTATCTGGTAGAAAAGGTCGGCATACGGACATATGCAGACAATTCCATCGATTTTCGCGCCCAGGTTATCACATAAACGTAACTGTTGAAACGTTACAGTAATTTCCGCTCCATAAGCAGCAGGTTTCGCTGCTCGCTCGCACCGAGAAATACAAACGGAGGCGGCTCCGCCGCCAATTTTATTGCAAGTCGCGGCCGGCCGCGGGTGCAACAGAACCCATGTGGACGGGTGGAAAGAAATGTATCAGGCTTCATAATACGTATTAATATGTGTCGTGTATTATGCATTTCTTGTGCGTGAATGTGAATCTGCACATGAACTTTCCTAATCTTCCTCACACCTTTCCATAAAGCGTGGCCAAATCTTAGTTGGGAATTAGTTCTGTATTATAGTAGTGCCAACCTTACTCCTGGGTAGGGGATCAGAAAGACAGCACAGGCAGGTCAAAGTCAAAGACGTTCCAGTGTCACAAGATTTGGGGTGGAGAGGTTGGTCACGGCCAATTGGTTCGACCATCCCCTCCACAGGGGCCCAGGAGACCTCTGGGTGCCCGCCATATTCTGGGAGTGTTACAGTGAGCAGACGTGCCCTCAGTGCGTCTGTCTCGATGTTCACACATGGAAGAGAGGTATTTGAATATTTGCACTAATCCTTTTATTTCCATCTTGGGATTGTGTAAGGAAATGAATGTTCTCGTTTAATTTCGGAAATTTGACCTCCTTGTGTTAATTTATCTGGTCCCCAGTTTGCCCGTTATCCTCCTCACATAGTGGATGTCCCATGCAAAATATTGGGAGACTTTGGTGGTATACATTTGGCCAACGCAGTTCCGTCTTGCCCGTAGAAATGTGCGTGCAGATTAGTATATAATATACCTGAGCTATAAGTTGTAAAATTGTAATATCTGTTGCATGGGGGCTTAATTAAAATTAATGCATGCAAATACTTTTTAATTTTTTAGCAGCTGTATGTCCGATTACGAGGTCTCGTAAACGGTTGACCCTGACTAGTTTTAGTACGCAATCTGACTGCATAGAATAACAACAAAGAATGAAAGAAAATTTCCGTTAATACAATTAATTAATTAAGTCCCCAGCAACTGTAAAACCTACGAAACCAAAACACAAGTGTAATTGTTCTGTGTGTGATTCAACGTACACATCTGGCACGGTTCTTCTTCAATAAGACAAGAAATTTTAAATACCATTTATACTGAAGGAATTAAAAAAAATAGAAATATTATAATTGCGCAAGAAAACCAGAATTACACTCTAATACAAGAACACAAGCCAGATGCTTTGTTGACTGAACCTGTAATGACGCGTTATTTAAGACACTGAAATAATAAAAAAAAGGGAATTTTTTTACGAAATATTGACGAAAAGCACTCTGATCATTACAATATCTCCATTCGAACAACATCTGCTGTCTAGCCCATCAAACAACTGCATAAAACATGGAACAAGCACTCCCTACTACAACATCTCAATGCCGACTCACTACTACTACTTCTCAACAAGCACTGACTCCTACTGCCACATCTCGACAAGCACTGCCAGTGGAGGCGGCCGAATAAAACTCTTTGGCGCAATCTCTGGCGCTGTGGCTCAGTGTAGCCACCTTTCACTGTAAACTGGAACAATTGCTGCAATCGCTGTAAAGTCGAGTGATAATGTTTAAAATAAATAGGTAATCAATTGTCATCAGTCTTTAACATACCCTAAAAATCACATAGGAGTTAAAGGAATTCATTTAAAATAAAAGACATAGAATGCAGGGACCCACACATCAGCGTGTGAGCCCTCCAGCCCCTTGCCTAGTACCGTACAGAAAGGGCGCGCTCTCTAGGTTGCGCTCTCAAGCTCCCCTCCCCAGTTATCCGTTGCGCAATTTTCATTCACGGCTTGACGACATCAACTTTCATCTGGCGTCCCTAGGCAAGGAAGTTTGACGGTATTCTTTCACTGTTTTAGCTTCATAATCGAAAAAACGTGTTTCACACACATATGTTGGTCGAAATATTCTAGCACATTTGCAACCTCATTACGGAGCCATGGAAACTATACCTGAGGAAAACAGGATAAACGCCTTGGACAGTTTTAACGTAAAGGGTTTTGTCTATCAAATGGGAACTACGTCGCACATCTCCACATGCACACGTGTACCCTCAGCTGAAACGGCAAACGGTGTCGAAAACAGCTCGAAAACGGATGTAAGATTGGCAGAGTCCTCAAAACGTTTGGAAAACTATCCTTGTAGTGATTTCAAGACCACAAAGAATTCTTCAATCCTCGCGTGTTCTTTAGCGCCAGTGAGCTCAGGGAACTGGACTTTATTTGTCTGAATGTGTCCTTTCTACAACGTGATTTTCTTTTTAAATGCATCCCCAGCAGGTCAGAAAGAAATTGTTCCCCACCTTGCAGTATGTTACTGTGGGCGGTGTGCAGTCAAGTCTGCTTAAAATGTGAGGTCAACATCCATTCCAGATGTTTCAGTTTTCGTTCTTGCAGTCTTTTCTCTTCATATACTCAACAAAAGCGATTTTTAAATCTAAAAATCTCTGCAGACAAGCGCTTTGACTTAACCAACGTATTTTTGAGTAATATGTAAAGCATCCACATTCTTCATTCAGTTCCACCGAAAACTGTCGCAGCTGACAGTGAAAAAATGTGTGCGACTTCAAAAATTTTACAGTTCGTACCACAAGTTTCTTCACGTGCAGCATGTCTGTAAATTAGTGCAAAGTGCTTCTTGATGTATAGAACAATAAATCACGCTAGTCGATCGTTGTAATTTTTTGCTCTTTCATTGTCAACTAAATCTTTATATTCTTTCTGAATGTCTGTAATGTCGTTTCATAGCAATTTTGTAGTACATGTTACTTATGCAACTGCAAAATATGTACTAAAAATTTTCATCCTTCTCTTCTATCATTCGCATTCATTTTAAAGTCTTGTCGCTATAGACAGCTTGATTGCCTCTTTTTGTGCAGACAGCGACTAGATCTATGAACGTCCTTTATACCACGAACAAATAGCGAAGGATAAACGGCGCTGACGCCACTACTCTGCCGAACTTAAAACAGTTGTGCCGATCAAAAAATCCCACACCACAATACTCAGTGAAATGCCGCGCTGTTCCAGGTACTTCCGAGAAGGATCGAGCAAAACCGAAATAGGCCGTGTCTTGGCCTGCATGCAGCCCATACACCCAGAACGCATGAAGTCTGGTACGCCGTGGTCGGCCCTGGCCTACCGTATTCACCTTAACGGTGTTCGACGCTGCGGATACGGAGAGATTCGGTTTCCATAACAATGCCCCGAGCATTGTGCAGACCATTACTTCGATGCAAAAGGTTTCGGGACTTCGCTTTCTTTTGGAACAGCACACCCGGTTCATCGAGGCAGCATGGAATCTTACATCCGCTAAACGTATTGTGGGGCGGAGAGTAAGTTATCTACACTGGTTTAAAGTTTTGATGCCGTCTTTAATCACGTGAGCCTGGCAACTAATTTGGTGGTCAGCCAGAAAGCGAAGGGAAACATACTGATCTTAGTTTCCAGTCTGCACGGCCACTTTCCGGTCCAGCCCACTGAAAGAAAAGTGTCTATTTCCCATTTCTTTGCGGGATCAGGACTATGACATCAGTAAAAGTTTAAAGTTCCAATCAAGGTTTAATTTAATTAAAGTTTCTCACAAACAACACTTAAAATTGCGTTACGTTCAATTGAAAAAAAAAAATTCTCTCTAATCTAACAGTACCTTTAGCAGTTCAGAGGCAACCTCTACGGTAACTTCCTACCAGATTGCTTTTTTCGCCCTGACTAACATCACTCAATTGAAAGTTCGCAATAAATGTTCGAAAATTAATGCTCGCCATAAAAGTGGAAATAAATTCACCACTTGCCACGCGGAATTGAATTTCACACGGACGGCACACTAACAGTTATTTTACCGAATTCTAAACGATCCAGGACGGTATACAGTCCTCGCGAGTTCACTATCGGTTTTCACTGCCAAATACGTGCTTGTCACAGCTCGACTCTGACGTCATCCGAGGCAGAGCGCGACTTGACGTTAAACTGGCGTGGACCTCACAGTGTCTGAGAGCGAAGTGAACCTTCCTACTGCTTTAGGGGCTGTATTTATAAGGTGCCGGTGTGGACTGCCGAGAAAACATCTGTTGTCTCTGTCTATTTGCATACGGCGGCAGTCTACAAACGACCGCTATCTCGGGCACATAATCTTTAATAATATAGTTGCCAGTTACTTTAGAAACTTCTTAATTTTTTCTGGTATGCAGATAAGCAGTTTGAAAGCACGTAGAAAGTTTCAGCTTGCTAGAATGAAAACTTTGCTTAATAGAATTTATTTAGTGGAACTAACGGTAGATTGTTACCTCTGAACCATACCTTTGCTTAGACTTATATAAGTTGCTATTTATGTTACATGTCTTAAGCTTGATGTAGCTCTATTATTTGATATATTTGATCATCTGGTTTAACCAAAATCCTCTATCACTAAAATTTCAAGTGCTTAATCTACAACACTTAGGCACATTTTAGTTACGAAAGTAGTTTTTATTTAATTACTCAAAAACTATAAGAGGTAGATTAACGTGGACTGTCTGTTATTATTTTAGGGGTGTACTGAAGCATAAAACAAATTTTCAAGTTTCTAAGTCCATTATTTAGCGCCTCTGATTTTTCCGAAAAACTTGGATTCTCGCGTTAATTTTCGTTTTATGGTTTTGGAAACCAGTATCACTTATTTATAACTTCTAACTGCACCTTCTGAGCAAATTCTGGCTTACTAGCGTCATTATTTAGCGCCTCTGATTTTTCTCTTAAAACGGCATTTTTCCGTAAACTATTAAGTTTAGAACATCAGGACTTGGTATTTGGAACATTATTACACTAAACTATAATTTAACAAAGTTTTAAACATAAATTTTGATTTTTAATTTCATACTAAATTGTGGTGCAATACTTGTGCGCTACATGCAGACGCGTTAAGGTGACGTGCCGTTACTAGCAGTGAACTGGGGTAAGTCCCGGCGCACTCGCTCGCCTCTGTATCTCACGCATGATACAGTGCTTGGTTTGCTTCAGTATGTCTCGTCCCTTACGCTGCCACTTGGAACGAAAGACATGGAAACCGAGAGCAGACGTCCGTAGTGATTGTGTATGCTGTCCAAGGATACTGTGAACACAACATACTCTCTGACAGTATGTGAAGTGCACCTGCATCTATCGACCAGGTCCGATTGCTGTCCGCTGGCGTTTCCGCTCGACTGTCGGACGTGTTGCAGTCACTCCAGGGGCTCGTGGACTGGGGCGGGAACTACACACGTTCGCCAGGATACACCATGAGTACATGGAGTCTAACATGAATACGAAATTAGTGAGGGGCTTTTAAACTCGGTGAGAACATGCAAGCCTCCTCTACACAAGTGGGTCACGTTCTTCTGATGACGTTGACAGTGTATATTATGATGAAAAAACACACCACAATGGCTGAGTTCAACTTCTTCCGGAAGTCTTTATGCTTACAGTGAAGCTCACTACAGTACAAGAGAAACAAATACGCTTACGACTGAGATGAAGACACACTTATTATTCTGTTGCCTTGCTGCTCATTCGACGGCACCAACGACTGCGTGGTGCACCAGTTAGCAAAACAAGTAGCAGAATTACGTCGTCGTGACTACACTGAAGCGCCAAAGAAACTGGTATGGGCATGTGTATTCAAATACAGAGGCATGTAAACAGGCAGAATACGGCGATGCCGTCGGCAACGCCTATATAAGACAACAAGTGTCTGGCGCAGTTGTAATCGGTTATTGCTGCTACAATGGTAGGTTATCAGGATTTAAGTGAGTTTAAACGTGGTGTTACAGTCGGCGATGCGACAAAGCATCTCCGAGGTAGCGATGAAGTTGGATTTTCCCGTATGACAAGTTCACGATTGTACCGTGGATATCAAAAATCAAGTGAAACATTAAATCTCCGACGTCTCTCCGGCTGGAAAAAGATCCTGCAATAACGAAGGATCGTTCAACCTGACAGAAGTGCAACCCTTCCGCAAACTGCTGCAGATTCTAATGCTGGGTCATCAACAAGTGTCAGCGTGCGAACCATTCAACGAAAAATCATCGATATGGGCTTTCGGGGCCGAAGGCCAACTCGTGTACCCTTGTTTACTGCACGACACAAAGCATTACGCCTCTCCTGGGCCCGTCAACAACGACATTGGACTGTTGATGATTGGAACGAGGTTGTATGGTCGGACGAGTCTCTTTCAACTTTTATCGAGCGGATGGACGTGAATGGGTATGAAGACAATCTCATGAATCCACGGAGGCTGCATGTCAGTCAGGGCTGTTCCAGCTGGTGGATGGCCTGTAATGGTGTGGGGCGTGTGCAGCTGCAGTGATATGGGACCTCTGATACGCGTAGATACGACTCTGACAGATGACACGTACGATGATGTCTCGCCACTTGCCTCCATTCATGTCCTTTGTGGTTTCCGACGGACTTAAGAAATCTCAGCAGGACAATGCAACACCTCATACGTCCAGAATTGCCACAGAGTGGTTCCAGGAACGCTCTTCTGAGTTTAAACACTTTCGCTAGCCACCAAACTCTCCAGACATGAACATTATTGAGCGTAGCTTGGATGCCTTGCAACGTGTTGTTCAGAAGATATCTGCACCTCCTCGTATTCTTACGGAATTATGGGCAGCCCTGTAGGATTCACGGTGTGTGTTCCCTCCAGCGCTACTTTACACATTAGTCGAGTCCATACCACGTCGTGTTGCGGCACTTCTGCGTCCTCGCGGGGCCCTACCCTGTACCAGTTTCTTTGGCCCTTCAGTGTACGATAGAGGGAGTCAAATCGTCGACGCTTCTCTAAGAGATAAAGGCTGGCGTTTAACCATGTTGCGTAAACAGACGTGTGTGTGTTTGGGTGGGGGGGGGGGCAATTGGAGCCTTATGACACAAATTTTATTAACTATCTGCAATTGACCATATCACTCACAGAGATAAGCGATGGCTCATTGCTGGCCTCTACTATTACATACAGAAGAACAATCTTATAAAGCTTGAGGTACATTTTTCTGACGTTCAATCTGTGTTTGAACAAAGGTTCTTGAGAAGTGAAGCCAAATTTGCTCGTGAGTACTGGCGTTTAAAGTCATTTAACCAATACATTGGTGTTAAAATGACATAGAGCAACTAGGTATCTTACACAGTAATTGAAATTATGACTATTATTTGTTGTGTGTATCGTGTTACGTATTTTGTTGTTGCGTCAATTGCGTTGTTGCGTGTACTCTGCTTTGTAGTTCGTCTGAAACGTTGTAAATCAGTAAGCGTTGCTGTCCACTTTTATTCAACACTAGCTGTACCCGGCCACGTGTTGCTGTGCCTCAGTCTGGTCCAGCCCCTCTTCCCCCCCCCCCCCCCTCTCTGTCCATCGCATCCCCCCTCCATCTTCTCCTCCCACCCTCTCTCCATCTCCTCCTGCCCCTCTGTCCATCTCCTCCTCTCCTTTTCATTCTCTATGTCAATTTCCTCCCATCCATCTCCTCTTCCCTCCCTTAGTTGAGATTCTGTAGTCCCAATATTTAACAGAGTATAGTTTAAAATTTGAGGTAAGTTTCTCAAGATTTTGTAGAGATTTTTAATAACAATGTGCTATCCCCCCGCCTTTCACTCATTCTCTCTCTCTGTCTCTAATATGCGCGTATTCGAATGCAACGTTCTGTCAAAATTTCAAGTCCATCGAATGGCTGCTTTTCAAGTTTGGCGAGCATAAACACACGCAGACTGGACTTTTATATACGTAAAGATAACTGACGTGTGGCGCACTTAATATTAATCTAAGATTCAGTAAAGGCACTAATCTGGTCCAGGATTGAACAAGGAACTGCTATGCGAGCAAAATTGCAAATTAGTGGGCATATAAGCACTTTAGTGTCTACCAGAGCATTCTCGTTTCTGTCCAGGTCTTAATGACATCAACTGAATCAGAAAGTCTTTTGTGTGCATCTTTCTTAGCAATGAGATCGTATTTCAGTTAGTATCTGGTACAAAGCTAAAATTTCTACGCTTTCTGGTGGGTTTAATGTAGGTCGCAATTACCGAGCTTTTTGTTGTTACTCTGCTACGATTCACACGTTGAGTGAGTAGACTGTACTGTACTGTAGTGTAGTGTACTCTGAACTGCTGTATTGGAATAGTTCTAAGCCTCGCCTATTCTACAGTACAGTTTTCTAGTAATTGTGATTAATACACGTCCTGGCGGTTCTACTGAGGTGGTGTTGCATGTTCGTCTGGAGAGTCAGCTAGCCTTCATAACCACACGTAATTAATAAGTCCACTCCAGCCTTTGCATCGCAAATTCTCTGGATGAAGCCAGAACAAAAAAGTGGTTCAAATGGCTCTGAGCACTATAGGACTTAACATCTGAGGTCATCAGTCCCCTAGAACTTAGAACTACTTAACCCTAACTAACCTAAGGACATCACACACATCCATGCCCGAGGTAGGATTCGAACCTGCGACCGTAGCGGTCGCGGCTGAAGCCAGAACAGGCACCTGTCTTTATAGTGACGTCAACAAAAAGAAAAAGAACAAGCTGAAGATGTATAACTGTTGGACATCATTTTCACCAAGTCTCTTTTTCAAGTACGGGCTCCTCAAAATATGTGACAAACATTACCGACAACATGCTTCCGACACCCATGGATATCATTAGACTCGCTGTACGTGTAACAGCTGTGTGTGCTGCAAACGGCAGCTTCTGTCGTTCTAGCCAGTGAGCTACATAAAAATGTGAGTCGATAGTGTCACGACCTGTGAAGCTGCCTGTTTACTGTTGAAGTGTGATAGCTAAGATGAAGGTTTAATGACGTTGAAGTATGGTGGAGTTTTTTAATATTTTTTTTATTTTAGAGTGGTCTTATGACATGTAATCCACTCAGCCACATCACATACACAATGTGTTCCACAAATCCTATTAGAGGCTTCTAGAGCTTGTAGGGGAGACTCATTAGATAAAGTTTCGATAAGGAACCCATGTCCGTAAATTACCATTTGGATGTAAAATAAGTTTGGAGATCATGTTAGTTTCAAATCCCCCGCGTCACGGTACTCATACAGTGGGGACCTTATTACTCTACTGTAGCCTGTGGCATGGAGGGTGTTTGGGTTGTTCATCTTCGGCTGGTCTTCTGCACGACGAAGGAGCTCCTCTACAGAGTCGAGAGAGTGGGGGATCCAAAGAACACCACTGTTTCTTTCTTTCGCTTACGCCATAGTCCTGCAGCGATCGCAGGGTCGGCGTGGTTACAACGGATTTGACAGTGTTATTGTTAGGGATGGCCGGATGCCCTTCCTGCCGCCACCCCGCACCCCCCAGGACGGAATCAGTGTACCCCAACTGCCTGCGTCAAGTGTAAGTCGTGAAATAGTGCGGACGTGTTTCAAATGTCTGAGACGCGTGTAACTGAGGCGGAACGTGGGGAGCAGCCCGGTATTCACCTAGCGGGATGTGGAAAACCGCCTAAAAACCACATCCAGGCTGGCCGGCACACCGGCCGTCGTCGTTAATCCGCCGGGCGGATTCAATCCGGGGCCGGCGCGCCTACCCGAGTCCAGGAAGCAGCGCGTTAACGCTCTCGGCTACCCCAGCGGGTCCATAGAACACCACTGTCTACCCTCCTAAATGAGAACGTGCAAGTATCTCGCAGCTGTTGTTGTAATCCGACGAAAATGGTTTTTTGTGTCGTAATTCCTCCAGGGACTGAAGACGGAGTCCTCTTATAAGTTTATTTGCGTACCGTGAAGTGGGAGATTTGAAAATGAACCGATCTTCAAAATTATTGTACATCTAGACGGCACATATCCGGACATGGGTTGCTTACAAAACTTTATCTACGACGTCCCCTCCATAACCTCTAAAAATAAGTAATACGAATTGTGAAAAAACCTGTTTACAGACACAAGCGCATATCATTCTGAAATTAGAATATACTCTGCAGACAATAAAATAATACATTAATGCAGCTCTAAATTCGCATCTTAAGATGTAAAAGAGTCCGCTACATATGTATTAAAAACTATATATCCACGCAAAACAATGTCACTAGTTGCAAGTAAAGTTTTGACTTATTCGGGAGGAGCATAAGCAATTTTACAGTTTCAAGTAAGAGGTCCGTAGTGTGCTGGTGACACAGTGGGCAAGGCAAATTTCATTTAGATCTTAAATCATGCCACAGAGGCTGTGTTTGGATGGAAGCGAGTGAAGGCAGTAAAGGTCCTGGCGCAAGTTACCCTGGTCATGAGGCAGCTGGAGAATGTCGCTGTGAAACATCCGCGATACTTCTTGTTCTCTCCCATTGCGACTGGGAAGACTTCGATGTCAGCGAAGAGCCTGCCTATAATCCTATGTCACGGTTGAAAAACTGATTTCACTTTTTTCTAGAATGCATCTTATTACGCTAAACGAAGTCGGATACCGGAATTTTATCATATTTGCACTCGCTGGTCGGGACAGCATACTTAGCTAGGGCGCTCTCCTTTTTGCATCGCTGGTGACTGCTCAGGCGTTTTTAATCCACAGCGTGAAAATCTGCACTACAGCTGTTTTCCGCAATGCGCTTGACCGTATGTGGAGGAGGATACTTTTGGTACCACTGGCTAATCATGTTCTTCTTGGACGTACGTCCCTGGAATTTCAAAAGTGTTTGGAGACAGTTTCTTAATAAACCACTATAGTTCGGCAAACATCTCGATGCTAGCTCCAAATACTGATACTGAATTTGGTCCTTTTTAAATTGGAAGCAATCCACTAAAAACTTTTTTTCTTCTTATACTTATGTGGATTTTGTGTCTGTTCTTTCGGACCTGCGGCCGTCAAGAACGAAATTAGAATTATATATTAATACCTTCAGCTGCTGAGGAGCGTTGATATATATCAACGGGGGAGGTGGAAACGTGTGCCCCGTGCGGGACTCGAACCTGGGATCTCCGGCTTGCATAGCAGACGCTCTATCCATCCAAGCTATCGAGGGCACAGAGGACTGTGCAACTGCAGGGACTATCTCGCGGACGCCTCCCGCACGACCCACATTCTCACCTTATATGTCCACATACTACATTCGTAGTGTCCCTATCCCACATTACTCGTGGAAGCCATTCTTACCCAGTCTCGTAAGAGTTCGGGTAATATGTGTGCATCCGCACAGAAGAAGAAGGTCATGGCCGGTATTGCCAGAACTATATACTTATATGGATATCGTGTCTGTTCTTTCGGACATGTCTCTTACGGGACTTGGTAAGAAAGTCTTCCACGAGTAATGAGTGTGTTGGGTAGGGACACTACGAATGTAGTGTGTGGACATATAAGGTGAGAAGATGGGCCTGGCGGGAGGCGTGCGCGAGATAGACCCTGCAGTCGCACTATGCACTATGCCTGGTTCGAGTCCCGGTGGAGGCACACATTTTCACCTGGCCCCATTGATATATATCAACGCTCCTCAGCAGCTGAAGGTATTAATATATAATTCTAATTTCGTTCTTGACGGCCGCAGGTCCGAAAGAACAGACACAAAATCCACATAAGTATAAGAAGAAAAAAAGTTTTTAGTGGATTGCTTCCAATTTAAAAAGGACCAAATTTTTTTTCCTTCTTGTTAGCAGTCACAATACTCTGTTAATGCAGTTATCAACGACCGTCTATCTTGTACAAATTCGTTCATAAGTACATAACTATTGTATCTTAGATTTGAAGCTTCGATCTCCCTGTTCAATTTTTACACTCAATTGTTCGCCCCATTACCAAACTGACAGTCGCTTGATTCAACACAATGTGTCCTATCAGCCGAGGCCTTCTTCCGTCAAGTTGTGCCATAAAGCTCTTTGTTCCCTAATTTGATTTAGTACTTTCTCATTAGTTAATCGGTTTACCCATCTGATCTACTGTAGCAACACATTTCAAAAGCTTTTGTTCTCCTTCAACTTCAAGTGTTTTCCAAAATTTCCCTCAGGTTCCGTTACTGCTTGTACAGTGTACAGGTTGAATAACTTTGGGAATAGGCCACAGTTCTGTCTTACTCCTTCTCAGTTACTCTGCTGCCTTTATTTCTTCGACTCTCATAACTGTAACATGGTTTCTGTACAGTCTGTAGATAATCTTTTGCTACATGATAGCTTCAGAATACGAAAGTGTGTGCTCCACTCAACATTGTCAACAGCTTTCTCTAAATACACAAAAGCTGTTACCGTTGAGCTGCCGTTCTTCAACCTATCTTCTAAGCTAAGCTGCTGGGTCATTACTGGTTCGTGTGTTGCTACATTTCTTCAGAACCCAAACTGATCTTTCCTGAGGCTGGCTACTACTGCGAACTTTGGGGCTACGTATTTGCGTCGCAAGTCATCTACGTCTACATCTAAATCCATACTCCGCAAGCCACCTGACGGTGTGTGGCGGAGGGTACCTTGAGTACCTCTATCGGTTCTCCCTTCTATTCCAGTCTCGTATTGTTTGTGGAAAGAAGGATTGTCGGTATGCCTCTGTGTGGGCTCTAATCTCTCTGATTTTACCTCATGGTCACTTCGCGAGATATACGTAGGATTGAGCAATATACTGCTTGACTCCTCGGTGAAGGTATGGTCTCGAAACTTCAACAAAAGCCCGTACCGAGCTACTGAGTGTCTCTCCTTCAGAGTCTTCCACTGGAGTTTATCTATAACCTCCGTATCGCTTTCGCGATTACTAAATGAACCTGTAACGGAGCGCGCTGCTCTCCGTTGGATCTGCTCTATCCCTTCTATCAACCCTATCTGGTACGGATCCCACACAGCTGAGCAGTATTCAAGCGGTGGGCGAACAAGCGTACTGTAACCCACTTCCTTTGTTTTCGGACTGCATTTCCTTAGGATTCATCCAAAGAATCTCAGTCTGGCATCTGCTTTACCGACCTGATATGATCATTCCTTTTAAATCACTCCTAATGCGTACTCCCAGATAATTTATGGAATTAACTGCTTCCAGTTGCTGACCTGATATATTGTAGCCAAATGATAAGGGATCTTTCTTTCTATGTATTCGCAGCACATTACACTTGTCTACATTGAGATTCAATTGCCATTCTGTGTACCATGCGTCAATTCGCTGCAGATCCTCCTGCATTTCAAGTACAATTTTCCATTGTTACTACCTTTCGATATACCACAGCATCATCCGCAAAAGGCCTCAGTGAACTTCCGATGTCATCCACAAGGTCATTCATGTATATTGTGAACAGCAACGGTCCTACGACACTCCCCTGCGGCACACCTGAAATCACTCTTACTTCGGAAGACTTTTCTCCATTGAGAATGACATGCTGCCTTCTGTTATCTAGGAACTCTTCAATCCAATCACACAATTGGTCTGATAGTCCATATGCTCTTACTTTGTTCATTAAAGGACTGTGGGGAACTGTATAGAACGCCTTGCGGAAGTCAAGAAACACGGCATCTACCTGGGAACCCGTGTCTATGGCCCTCTGAGTCTCGTGGACGAATAGCGCGAGCTGGGTTTCACACGATCGTCTTTTTCGAAACTCGTGCTGATTCCTACAGAGTAGATTTCTAGTCTCCAGAAAATTCATTATACTCGAACATAGTACAACTGATCGACGTTAGATAGCATCTAACTGCATTGGACGATGACAGCGTCAGCTCGGGAGGAGTTTGTTTTGAGAGCGAGACGGCGACGTGGTGGGCGGCGGAAGTCGGTCAGGTCCTCTGCCTAACGGGCCCCCTGCCTCCGCGCCCGTCATCAGCGACCGGCATTATGACGGCGCCTCTTCCGGCTGCCATGTACGGAGCTCAGCGCTGCTGCGCTAACTGTACACCGGTACTGCGCACTCGGTCCGCCGCAGTCAAGGATCAGCTCCGTTGCGCGATGAGACAAGGAACAGAGAAGACGTCACATTTCTTTTTTCACGTGTGTTTCGTGCACTCCTCTATCTCTATCTTGTGATAATCTTGCCATTTCGGAACACCGCTACACCGTATTTTGCATTATCTACTTCTACACTTTCCGTTTTAGGCCATCCCATCTTTTTCTCGATCAGTCAGGATCCCTTTTTCCTTTTGGTTTGAAGTAGTAGTCTCTCTGGATTCATTCTTGGTAAAAGTTCTTTCCATTTCTTTTTGTTTTCAACCAGTTTCTCTTTTACACTCCAAATTTTCAACTCCTTTCAAATATTTTCATTTTTTATTTTATTTATTCCTTTACATCTCTCCAACGCTCTAATAAATCTCATTTCTGTTCCTTGTATTTGTTTTTCTAGTTTTGTATTCAACACAAGCGATTCACTTCCATACAGCAGGGTTGGCAATGCGACTGCTTTATAAAATTTACGTCGTGTTTTTTTCTGTGCTTTATGCTTTAACGTTCTACGAATTGTTCCACATATACTTCCAAATCTACCGGCTCTCAACTTAATCTACATACCTTCTTCGTATTCATACGATGTTCTGATCCTAGATTGTTAAAATATTCTACTTGTTCAACTGTGCAATTGTTTTTTCATTAATTATTATCTTATTTCTCATTGAATATGTTTCGGAATATGCCATTTTGCTAGAAGATGTTTTCACATTACATTCTGTACATATTTTATTTAGCTCATAAATTCTTTTTTTGTGAATCACTTTCTCTTGAAAAAATCAGAGTTATATTATCAACATATAAGAATGGTTCTAGCTTTATCGAATTGTGTGTATACTAAATTTCCATCTGCAAACTGCATCATCAGTGTAAATACCGAACAGCATAGGGGATAAACAAGAGCCCTGTCTTACCCCTTTATTGATTAGTATCGGTTCTGAGTACATGCTTTCTGTATGTAAAATTACCGATGTTTTTTTACGCAGACTTTTGATAGCTCATAAAATCTATATACGGTGACGTATCATTATCCATAACTTCTCTCTGAACGTTATCAAAAGCCTTGTCAAAAGCAATATGTGCCTTTTTTTGTTACTCTCTCTCTGTTTTTCAATAAGCTGTAGCAAAATAAAGCTGCTTAAGTCGTTGATCGTCGCTTTCTAAATATGGTCTCTTCTTCAGCTGGTAAACATTCTTAAATTCTTTTCATTATCGTGTTTACAATTCTGGCGTACGATTTATATGCCGTGTCAAGTAATTTTATCCCTCTATAGCTTTCTCGTATATATTTTTTTCATTTCTTATGTATCGATATTGCTTTTGCTTTCATAGAGTTTCATAGCACGTTATTCGCTTTCAGCACATGTTAAACAAATGTAACAACTTGCGGTGTAGTGATAGATCTCCACATTTGATTAACTCTGCATTAATTCCATCTAAACCTGTTTCTTTGTAATTCTTTGTGTTTTTTAAAATTTCTGTGACTTCTCTCATTGTTGTGTTATTGAGGCATTTTACTTCTATTTCTGGATTTTTTTTTCTTTTCTCTCTCCAATGTTAGCGTTATATATAGGTTTTTATTGTATTTCTTCTTTTTTGTAGTATATCTTTTTCATAAAATTATTCGAACTGTATTCTTTTCTGTTTTCTTTAAAATTTTTCAGAACCTTATCTGCTACCTAATGATGACCATGAATATGATGTTCTTTATTACTAACGTATCTGTCCCAAGCTAGTTGGTGCGCTCTTTTCACTATTCATTTTTGTAATTCCTTTTATATTTACATATTTATTTTTAGGGGTAGGGTTTGATAGTATTTTTTGTATGCTGTTTGGTTTTCTTACAATTCTTCCCGAATTAATGTTGACCAAATTTTGAATCCACACCTTCAGCAAAATTTCTTTTTCTTTCCTAATGCCTAATTTGTCGCTTCTTAATTTGCGTTTTCAATAGTTTTCCATTCTTCTTGAATGGTGTAGCAGATAACTGAGTGTTCTAATTCTTATCTTAATCTATTCTGATACAGGACTTCAGTAGTTTTATCCTGGAGAAAATATACTTTATAGATCTCTTTTTGTTTCTTCTTACATTTAAAAAAAATTCCGCATTTTATGAGATACTGATCAGACCCGATACCAGAACTTCTGTATACCCTTGTATCTTTTACATTCTTCTATTCAAGATTACCTAATGTTTGACTGAGCTGTATTCTGTACCGGTTCAGCTACATTTTTGATTATCTTCTTTTCTAGAAAGTGTGTTAGTTTATCGAAAAATCTCTACATAATTACCCATTCTAATCACAAATTATTTCTACGTACATTCCAACGTTAGGTATTGAATTGTTTCCTACCCTTTCAAACAGTGCCATTTGATGCTATTGTTTATAATGGTCCATAATTTTTGAAGGATGTCTTAAAAGATAATTGATTCAAAAATGGTTCAAATGGCTCTGAGCACTATGGTACTTAACTGCTGAGGTCGTCAGTCCCCTAGAACTTAGAACTACTTAAACCTAACTAACCTAAGGACATCACAAACATCCATGCACGAGGCAGGATTCGAACCTGCGACCGTAGAGGTCGCGTGGTTCCAGATTGTAGCGCCTAGAACCCCTCGGCCGCACCGCCCGGCGATAGTTGATTCCTTCAGTTTACTTTCCTCCGGTGCATAAACGGCTATCAGAGTCAGGTGTTCTCTTTCCTTTTTCATTCTTTTGCTGCTGTTAAAATTCTTTCTTTTACATATTTATAATTCTTGATATATTTTTCCCATTTTCTGTTTATGTATATTGCTAAAGCTTTGCTTGCTCTTTCTTTCTGCTGTAATGCGCTATACAACATTACATATTTTCCAACGTATTTCCTACTTTTCAGCATCTTCTTAATTCCTGAGATAGCTGCAAAATCTGTCCGTTGTTGTGAGAATATCTTTGCTATTTCTGCAATTTCTCTAGCATTCTATTTAGCTAATTTTACTTTCCCAGATATCTATTTTCTCTTGTCCTTTTATGTTTTATACATTTCATATTTAACAGCTCCTATAATTCTTCCTTCCCCTTTCTCAGCGTACATTTTTTTAATCTTTTGGTAGACAAAGGATCCCCGTCAACATCTATGATTCGCAAGTCACCTTACGATGCGGGACGCACAGTACGCCTGGTACCATTGTCATTTGCCCTCTTTCCTGTTCTGTTCGCGCATTGTGCGAAGGAAGAACGACGTTTGATGAACCTCCATATGAATGCGTGTTTATGTCACTTTATCTTACTGTCTTTTCGCAAGGTGCCTAGGAGAAGAAGTAATAGGTTGCCTCACTCTTCTTCGTACGTGACGGAAAGAATCGGCAGTATATTGCGCAAACATGGCGTAAAGACGATTTTCAAACCGACAAGGAAGATCAAAGAGTGTCTTAGATCGGCAAAGGAGAAAAGGGACCCACTTGCAATGTCGGGGATATACCATATACCATGCACACGCGGAAAACTATATGTCGGAATGAATAGACGATCAATCAACACCAGGATCAAAGAACATAAGCGACATTACAGGTTGGGGCAGGTGGAGAAATCGGCCGTGGCAGAGCACGCACTGAGTGAGACCGACCACGTAATAAAATTCACCGACACGGAAGTTCTGGCTGTAGAGAAGCACAAGCACACGTACTTGTTCAGAGAAGCTGTTGAAATACAAAAACACTCGAACAGGTTCAACAAGAAAGAGGAAAGCCTTAAGGGAAACGGATCCTGGCTCCCCGTACTGCAGCGAACGACGCCGGCTACTGCTGCCTGACTTGATCACTGTGAAGGAGACACTCGTATGACACTTATATGAGACAGCGCCATGAGCACCTGGCAGAATTTGAAAGGTGCTGGTTGAGGGCCGCCATTGGGCCCGTTGGTAAAGCCGTACAATATCCAGACTTGTGGGGTGCTCGGATGTGACAGTGGCCTTATGTTGCACTGCATGGGAACTTGAGGTGTGGTATACTCGTCATGAAGGTTCCATTGGATTACATTTGAGCACCACAAGGGATAAATGTCCTATGGTGACCAAGAATATTGTAACGCCTTCACATTGCCTATCCCATCTGAGAACAAGTAGTGGACTCCGTGGAACATTTTATGTCACCCCACAACGTTTGTCAGTGGATAGCAGTAGTCAGACCAGGGAATTACCATCCCATGCGTACATTGACATTAACACCACATGGCTGGGAAGTACGGATTACTGATGAATGGCATTGCACTGTTTCATGGATTGGGCTTCTGCACTGCTTCAGGTGACTGTGGTCCAGGGGTACTGGATGACCAGGTGGTTGCCCATTCTGCAAATCTTTTGGAGAGGCACGTCAGGGTTACGCCTGGTGTCATGATATGTGGAGCCGTTGCGTATTCCTTGAGCTCAGAGCCTGTAGTGATTGAGGGAACTCCGGCGGCACAACTGTACGCCACGGACATCTTGTGTCCACATGTGTTGCCTCTTAAGCAATAGTACTGTGGCGATATAGAGGCGCAAACCGCGTTCAGAAAGGGTAGATTAAATAATGAAGGTGGTGGTGTGTTTGTGTCTGTTGGTAGCAGTTTATCTTGTAGTGAAGTTGAAATAGATAGTTCCTGCGAATTTATATGGGTAGAGGTTATACTCAACAGCCGTACCAAAATAATAATTGGCTCCTTCTCCCGACCCACCGACTCAAGTGATATAGTAGCTGAACGGTTCAAAGAAAACTTGAATCCCATTACAAAGAAGTACCCCACTCATATAGTTATAATTGGTGGAGACATCAATCTACCCTCGATTTGTTGACGAAAATACATGTTCAAAGCCGGTGGTAGACAGAAAACATCCTCCGAAATTGTACTAAATGCTTTCTCTGAGAATTAATTTGAACAGTTAGTTCATGAGCTCACACGAATTGTAAATGGTTGCGAAAACACACTTGACCTTTTAGCCACAAATAATCCTGATCTAATAGAGAGCGTCATGACGGATACAGGGATTAGTGAACACAACGTCACTGTAGCGAGGCTCAAAACCATATCAACCAAAACCACTGAAAACAAACGCAAAATGTATCTATTTAAAACTGCAGATAAAAAGTCGCTTGATGCCTTCATCAGAGAGAGTCTCCTTTCCTCCCAAGCTAATTACGTAAGTGTAGACCAGATATGGCTCAAATTCAAAGATACAGTATCGACAGCAATAGATAGATTCATACCGCATAAGTTAATAACAGACGGGACTGATCCACCAATGTACACAAAACACGTCAGAACACTGCTGCAAACGCAACGAAAAAAGCATGCCAAATTCAGAAGAATGCAAAATCCCCAAGACTGGCTAAGTTTCACGAAAGTTCGAAATTTAGTGCGGTCGTCAGTGCGAGATGCTTTTAATAGTTTCCACGATGAAATATTGTCTCAAAATATGGTAGAAAACCCAAAGAGATTCTGGTCATATGTAAAGCACACCAGTGGCAAAAAAACAGTCAATACCGTCACTGCACGATAGCAATGGAAATGTTACCGATGATGGTGCCACTAAAGCGGAGTTACTAAATACAGTTTTCTGTAATTCCTTCTGTTAGCATGAGTGACATAAAAGTAGATATCTTAGGTGTTGCGAAACAACTCAAATCACTTAAGAAAGGCAAGTCTTCCGGTCCAGATGGTATATCAATCAGGTTCCTTTCAGAGTATGCAGACACAATAGCGCCTTTCTTAGCAATCATATACAACCGCTCACTTGACGAAAGGTCTGTTCCTAAAGACTGGAAAGTAGCACAGGTCACACTAATATTTAAGAAAGGAAATAGGAGTAACCCATTGAATTACAGAACCATGTCACTGACCTCAATTTGCAGTAGGATTTTGGAGCATTACTGTACTCTAACATTATGAATCACCTTGAAGAAAATGACTTATTGATACATAACCAACACGGATTCAGAAAATATCGTTCTTGGGCAACACAAATAGCTCTTTATTCCCATGAAGTAATGAGTGCTATTGACAAGGGATCTCAGATCGATTCCATATTCCTAGATTTCCAGAAGGCTTTTGATACCGTTCCTCACAAGCGACGATTAATCAAATTACGTGAATATGGAGTATCGTCTGAGTTGTGTGACTGGATAAGTGATTCCCTCTCAGAGAGTTCACAGTTCGTAGTGATATACGGTAAATCATCGAGTAGAACAGAAGTGATATCTGGCGTTCCGCAAGGTCGTGTCATAGGCCCTCTGCTGTTCCTGATTTACATAAATGATATAGGTGATAATCTGAGCAGCCACCTTAGACTGTTTTCAGATGACCGTCTAGTGAAATCATGAGACGATCAATTCCAATTACATAATGATCTAGAGAGAATTTCTGTATGGTGCGAAAAGTGGCAGTTGGCATTAAACAAAGAAAAGTGCGAGGTCATCCACATGGGTACTAAAAGAAATCCGATAAATTTTGGGTATACGATAAATCGCTCAAATCTAAGGGCTGTCAATTCGACTAAATACCTAGGAATTATAATCAGCAACTTAAATTGGAAAGACCACATAGATAATATTGTGGGGACGGCGAAACAAAGACGGCGCTTTGATGGCAGAACACTTAGAAGATGCGACAAACCCACTAAAGAGACAACCTACAGTACACTTGTCCGTCCTCTGCTGGAATATTGCTGCGCAGTATGAGACCCTTACCAGGTAGGATTGACGGGGGACATCGAAAAAGTGCAAAGAAGGGCAGCTCGTTTCGTGTTATGGCGCAATAGGGGTGAGAGTGTAGTTGATATGATAAACGAGTTGGGGTGGCAGTCACTGAAGCGAAGGCGCTTTTCTTTGCGGCGAGATCTATTTACGAAATTTCAATGACCAACTTTGTCTTCCGAATGCGAAAATATTTTGTTGACTCCCACCTACGTAGGAAGAAATGATCATCGTAATAAAATAAGAGAAATCAGAGCTCGAATGGAAAGATTTAAGTGTTCCTTTTTCCCACGTGCCATTCGAGAGTGGAATGGCAGAGAAGTAGTATGAAAATGGTTCGATGAACACTCTGCCAGGCACTTAAGTGCGAATTGCAGAGTAACCATGTAGATGTAGATGAAGACATTTTTTAACATGACAATGCTTGTGTAGGCATGGAACATGTCTCTATGATCTGTCTACGTGATGTTGAGGCACTTTCGTGGCTAGCAAGATCCACAGACCTGCCCCGAAAACATATGTATAGTATCAGCTTGGAGGTCAACTCCGTCCCAGTACCAGCATATCAGGGACCAATTACAACAGTTGTGGGCCAGCTTGCCTCCAGAGAGGCTGCGATGGCTCTGTGATATCCTTCCCAACAGAATCAGTACATGCAGCTGGGCCAGTAGGTCAGACATAATGCTGATAAGTGGGCTCTTGCTGCCAAGTTCTTTGTAAATTTGACTCAATTTTACACTACTGGCCATTAAGATTACTACACCAAGAAGAAATGCAGGTGATAAACGGGTATTCATTGGACAAATATATTATACTAGAACTATCAAGTGATTACATTTTCACGCAATTTGGGTGCATAGATCATGAGAAATCAGTACCCAGAACAACCACCTCTGGCCGTAATAACGGCCTTGGTAGGCCTGGGCATTGAGTCAAACAGAGCTTGGGTGGCGTGTACAGGTACAGCTGCCCATGCAGCTTCAACACGATACCACAGTTCATCAAGATTAGTGACTGGCGTATTGTGACGAGCCAGTTGCTCGGCCACCATTGACCAGACGTTTTCAGTTGGTCAGAGATCTGGAGAATGTGCTGGCCAGGGCAGCAGTCGAGCATTTTCTGTATCCAGAAAGGCCCGTACAGGACCTGCAACATGCGGTCGTGCATTATCCTGCTGAAATGTGGGGTTTCGCAGGGATCGAATGAAGGGTAGAGCAACGTGTAGTAACACATCTGAAATGTAACGTCCACTGTTCAAAGTGCCGTCAATGCGGACAAGAGGTGACCGAGACGTGTAACCAATGGCACCCCATACCATCACGCCGGGTGATACGCCAGAATGGCGATGACGAATTCACGCTTTCAATGTGCGTTCACCGCGATGTCGCCAAACACGGATGCGACCATCATGATGCTGTAAACAGAACCTGGATTCATCCGAAAAAATGACGTTTTGCCATCCGTGCACCCAGGTTCGTCGTTGAGTACACTATCGGAGGCGCTCCTGTCTGTGATGCAGCGTCAAGGGTAACCGCAGCCACGGTCTCCGAGCTGACAGTCCATGCTGCTGCAAACGTCGTCGTACTGTTCGCGCATATGGTTGTTGTCTTCTTGCAAACGTCCCCATCTGTTGACTCAGCGATCGCGACGTGGCTGCACGATCCGTTACAGCCATGCGGATAAGATGCCTGTCATGTCGACTGCTATTGATACGAGGCCGTTGGGATCCAGCAGGGCGTTCCGTATTACCCTCCTGAACCCACCGATTCCATATTCTGCTAACAGTCATTGGATCTCGACCAACGCGAGCAGCAATGTCGCGATACGATAAACCGCAGTCGCGATAGGCTACAATCCGACCTTTATCAAAGTCGGAAACGTGATGGTACGCATTTCTCCTCCGTATACGAGGCATCACAACAACGTTTCACCAGGCAACGCCGGTGAACTGCTGTTTGTGTATGAGAAATCGGTTGGAAAGTTTCCTCATGTCAGCACGTTGTAGGTGTCGCCAGCGGCGCCAACCTTGTGTGAATGCTCTGAAATGCTAATCATTTGCATATCACAGGATCTTCTTCCTGTCGGTTAAATTTCGCGTCTGTAGCACGTCGTCTTCGTGGTGTAGCAATTTTAATGGCCAGTAGTGTACAATCGTTGCAAAAGCATCACATACTTCTTCAATTCGTGGAGTTCCATTTTGTCTCCTCCTCCTCTGTGGGTGCTTTAGGTTATTTGTGAGGTAGTTCAGACGGTGGCGAAGCTCGAGTCTACCGGCTGTCGGTTCTTGCGTCCCTAGCACCCAAGAAGATGGTCCCACAACGTGGCTGTGACTGTTACCGTTACTCGCTCGTGGACGATGCGCCTGGCTCGGCCGGCAGACAGATGCGCGAGCAGGGAGGTGTGCAGCCACGCAGCGCGCGCCAAGCCGGCGGCCTGGAATGCGCGGGCAGAGGCCTCTGTCGCCGGGTCTCTCCGTCCTTTCGCGTCCGGCCACTTCCGACTGGCATCGATTGCAGAACGGGAGCGGCGCGCCGCGGCTGCCCCCAGCACTTGTCGCCCCATGTTCGGCGGGCGAAGCGGGCCGTCCGCGTCGTGAGCGGCGCGGCCCGCCTTTCGTGTCGCGGCCGACCCACTGCTGTCTGTGCTCGTGACGGGGGCTGCGCTGAGCCGAAGGCGCGGCCGGCCAACAGCGCGGAGCATCGGCGAGGCGTCGAGAACACCGCTGAGCTCACGATCGCTCCCTTATAGGCGCGCACGCTATAGGTCAAAGAAGGGCAACGGGCGACCGGCGACCGCTTCGCTGGCCGAGATTTGCTTAGAATGTACTGGCGGCAAATCGGAACCAACGGACCGGTTGGCCTCGGTTGCTGTTCGGATTGCCGGCGGTAACATATACAGGGTGTTACAAAAAGGTACGGCCAAACGTATCCGGAAAGGTTCAAAAAATGGTTCAAATGGCTCTGAGCACTATGGGACTCAACTGCTGAGGTCACTAGTCCCCTAGAACTTAGAACTAGTTAAACCTAACTAACCTAAGGACATCACAAACATCCATGCCCGAGGCAGGATTCGAACCTGCGACCGTAGCGGTCTTGCGGTTCCAGACTGCAGCGCCTTTGACCGCACGGCCACTTCGGCCGGCGTCCGGAAAGGCTTACTTTCCATGTTAGAGCTCATTTTATTACTTCTCTGCAAATCACATTAATCATGGAATGGAAACACACAGCAACATAACGTACCAGCGTGACTTCAAACACTTCGTTACAGGAAATGTTCAAAATGTCCTCCGTTAGCAAGGATACATGCATCCACCCTCCGTCGCATGGAATCCCTGATGCGCTGATGCAGCCCTGGAGAATGGCGTATTGTATCACAGGCGTCCACAATACGAGCACGAAGAGTGTCTACATTTGGTACCGGGGTTGCGTAGACGAGAGCTTTCAAATGCCCCCATAAATGAAAGTCAAGAGGGTTGAGATCAGGAGAGCGAGGAGGCCATGGAATTGGTCCGCCTCTACCAATCCATCGGTCACCGAATCTGTTGTTGAGAAGTGTACGAACACTTCGACTGAAATGTGCAGGAGCTTCATGAACCACATGTTGTGTCGTACTCGTAAAGGCACATGTTCTAGCAGCACAGGTAGAGTATCCCGTATGAAATCGTGATAACGTGCTCCATTGAGCGTAGGTGGAAGAAGATGGGGCCCAATCGAGACATCACCAACAATGCCTCCCCAAACGTTCACAGAAAATCTGTGTTGATGACGTGATTGCACAATTGCGTTCGGATTCTCGTCAGCCCACACATGTTGATTGTGAAAATTTACAATTTGATCACGTTGGAATGAAGCCTCATCCGTAAAGAGAACATTTGCACTGAAATGAGGATTGACACATTGTTGGATGAACCATTCGCAGAAGTCTACCCGTGGAGGCCAATCAGCTGCCGATAGTACCTGCATGGTACGGAAACAACTGGTTCTCCCGTAGCACTCTCCATACAGTGACGTGGTCAACGTTACCTTGTACAGCAGCAACTTCTCTGACGCTGACATTAGGGTTATCGTCAACTGCACAAAGAATTGCCTTGTCCATTGCAGGTGTCCTCGTCGTTCTAGGACTTCCCCAGTCGCGAGTCATAGGCTGGAATGTTCCGTGCTCCCTAAGACGCCGATCAATTGCTTCGAACGTCTTCCTTTCGAGACACCTTCGTTCTGGAAATCTGTCTCGATACAAACGTACCGCGCCACGGCTATTACCCCGTGCTAATCCATACATCAAATCGGCATCTGCCGACTCCGCAATTGTAAACATTGCACTGACTGCAAAACCACGTTCGTGATGAACACTAACCTGTTGATGCTACGTACTGATGTGCTTGATGCTAGTACTGAAGAGCAGTGAGTCGCATGTCAACACAAGCACCGAAGTCAACATTACCTTCCTTCAATTGGGCCAACTGACGGTGAATCGAGGAAGTACAGTACATACTGACGAAACTAAAATGAGCTCTAACATGGAAATTAAGCGTTTCCGGACACATGTCCACATAACATCGTTTCTCTATTTGTGTGTGAGGAATGTTTCCTGAAACTTTGGCCGTACCTTTTTGTAACACCCTGTAGATAGAATCTTAATTGGAAAAGTCATATTTTGGATCTCTTAAAGCGACCAGGTTCAGCAACTTTTGCAATCAGAATAACTGGCAATTTTGAGTATGTAGAATTTAGTAAGTTAACATACTTTGCATGTTTCCACTCTCAGATTTCATAAAAGCACTCCGTCTTCAGGCCACGAATGGCCTACCGGGACCATCCGACCGCCGTGTCATCCTCAGCGGAGGATGCGGATAAGAGGGGCGTGGGGTCAGCACACCGCTCTCCCGGTCGTTACGATGGTATTCTTGACCGATGCCGCTACTATTCGGTCGAGAAGCTCCTCAATTGGCATCACGAGGCTGAGTGCACCCCGAAAAATGGCAACAGCGCATGGCGGCTGGATGGTCACCCATCCAAGTGTCGACCACTCCCGACAGCGCTAAACTTCGGTGATCTCACGGGAACCGGTGTATCCATTGTGGCAAGGCCGTTGCCCTACTCTCTGTTGTCATACGGAATAATATTCTGGGGCAATTCAACACTTAGGCAAAAGGTATTGACTGCTCAAAAGAAAGTAGTTAGAATAATGTGTGGGGTTCATAGTCGCAAGTCTTGTAGGCATCTTTTTAAAAGGTTAGGAATTCTTACAACTGCTTTACAGTACATTTACTCACTAATGAAATTTTTTCTCAAACACATGGACCAGTTTAAAATCAACGTGACATTCATGATTAAAATACCAGAAAAAAGAAAGACCTACACTGTCCTTTACTGAACCTATCTTTGGCACAGAAAGGGGTAAAATATGCTGCTATAAAACTTTTTGATAAATTACCAGATGAAATAAAATGTCCGACAGATAGCAGTAATAGTTTCAAAAACAAATTGAAATCATACGTCCTTGACAACTCCTTCTATACCATAGATGAATTCTTAAATATGAGTAAATAAATCTGGAGATATAATATATGCATTTTGTGCCATTTAAGGGAATGGGATAGATAATAGAAATATTTAGGTATAACACTATAATATTAAAAAAAACTTGTTTCCTGTGCAAATTTCTTGTGCATTTGACACGTTCCACATCAGAACGATTTTTCTGTGCCATTGATAAATGGAACACATAACCAACTAACTAACTAACACCAAAGCGTTGGCGGTGCGTTCACCTTGGCCCCTTTCCCTACTATGGACGCCAGGTCCCATGTTTCCTGGTTCAGTAGCGATATGCTATGTTTGTTGAACGGGTGTGAATTTATAGTGTTTAAAATGGAATATGGAGTGGAATACGGGGGTAACATTTAAGCTGATACAGTTTTATCGTGATAAGGATTTGTAAGGGACCCTATGAACTGCGGCTATAAAAACAAATTGAAAAGATGAGACTACTGTAGGGAAACAAGTGAGCTGTTAGGAAGTAATGAGCACGATGTGTAAAATAAACTACAATCCTTATTGACTCCTTTTCACCATGAACGACAAAGAGAAACAAACAAAAGTACACTACTGGGCATTAAAATTGTTATACCACGAAGATGACGTGCTACAGACGCTAAATTTAACCGACACGAAGAAGATGCGGTGATATGCAAATGATTATCTTTTCAGAGCATTCACACAAGGTTGGCGCCAGTGGCGACACCTACAACGCGCTGACATGAGGACAGTTTCCAACCCATTTCTCATACACAAACAGCAGTTGATCGGCGTTACCTGGTGAAACGTTGTTGTGATGCCTCGTGTAAGGAGGAGATTGCGTACCATCACGTTTCCGACTTTGATAAAGGTCGGGTTGTAGCCTATCGCGATTGCGGTTTATCATATCGCGACATTGCTGCTCGCGTTGGTCGAGATCCAATGACTGTTAGCAGAATATGGAATCGGTGGGTTCAGGAGGGTAATACGGAACGCCGTGCTGGATCCCAACGGCCTCGTATCGCTAGCAGTCGAGATGACACGCGTCTAATCCGAATGGCTGTAACGGATCGTGCAGCCACGTGTCGATCCCTGAGTCAACAGATGGGGCCGTTTGCAAGACAACAACCATCTGCACGAACAGTTCGACGACATGTGCAGCAGCATGGACTATCGACTCGGAGACCAAGGCAGCGGTTACCCTTGACGCAGACAGGAGCGCCTGCGATGGTGTACGCAACGACGAACCTGGGTGCACGAATGGCAAAACGTCATTTTTTCGGATGAATCCAGGTTCTGTTTACAGCATCATGATGGTCGCATCCGTGTTTGGCGACATCGCGGTGAACACACATTGGAAGCGTGTATTCGTCATCGCCATACTGGCGTATCACCCGGCGTGATGGTATGGGGTGCCATTGGTTACACGTCTCGGTCACCTCTTGTTCACATTGACGGCACTTTGAACAGTGGACGTTACATTTCAGATGTCTTACGACCCGTGGCTCTACCCTTCATTCGATCCCTGTGAAACCCTACATTCCAGCAGGATAGTGCACGACCGCATGTTGCAGGTCCTGTACGGGCCTTTCTGGATACAGAAAATGTGGTGTCACCGCCAGACACCACACTTGCTAGGTGGTAGCTTAAATCGGCCGTGGTCCATTTAGTGCATGTCGGACCCGCGTGTCGCCACTGTGTGATCGCAGACCGAGCGCCACCACAAGGCAGGTCTCGAGATACGGACGAGCACTCGCTCCAGTTGTACGACGACTTTGCTAGCGACTCCACTGCCGAAGCCTTTGCTCTCATTTGCCGAGAGACAGTTAGAATAGCCTTCAGCTAAGTCCATGGCTACGACCTAGCAAGGCGCCATTAGCCTTACATAGTTTGATAGTTATCGTATGAAATGTCTCAACAAGAAGAACGATGTATACATGGATAAATAAAAGTTAAGTATTCGAGGAGCTGCATACGTTTCTTATTAGCATTCAATACTTATCCTGTTCCAGAATTCACGCCAGTCGGCGTGTGTGTACGCGTGTCTTTCTTTCGGCTACCCGTCACTGTGGACTGGCTGCCTTGTCAGTCCACTACATTGGCGACGAGTCTCAAAAGGGACTTTAGCATTCGTATTGCACTAATTTGCTTGTGTCATGGCTTCGCCACAATCTCCCGATGTACTGTCCGAATTTTATCGCTTGCAGAATCAGCAGACGCAGGCATTATTGGATGCCCTTGGACAGCTCGTCCAGGGTCAACGTGCCATTCAAACCGATGCGGCAGCAGCCGCTTCATCGCTGCCGCCGCCACAACATGCAGTTGCACCGCAGTTTCGCCAGTTTGACCAAACCCACGAGACCTGGACTGAATGGTCACGCCAGTTTGGATTTCATCTCGCCGCCTACAGAATTCAAGGTAACGAGCAGCAGCCTCACTTATTGTCTTGTGTCGGCGTGCAAACGTACCGTGTGATTGTGAAATTGTTTCCCCGACGCGATGTAGCAACTCTGTCCTACGAAGAAATTTTGTCGGCGTTGGACGCCTATTTCAAAGAAACAGTTAATGTAGTTGCAAAAAGTTATACTTTCTTTCGTACAAAACATAGGGCCGGTCAGACTAATAGGGAGTGGGTTGCAACTTTGCAAGGACTTACTAGGGACTGTGCATTTGAATGTGACTGTGGCCTTCCTTATTCAGATACAATGGTACATGATGCAATTGCACAGAACGTTTCTGATGTTCGCATACGGGAGCAAATTTTGAAACTAGTTAACCCCTCCCTTCAACAAGTGATAGACATATTGGATAGACAAGACACACTTGACTGTGCTCAGGACTCTTTTGCAACTTCGCCAGCCGTGTGTAAATTGGATAGGCAAGACACACTTGACTGTGCTCAGGAATCTTTTGAAACTTCGCCAGCCGTGTGTAACATTAACCGGCCCGCCGGGCGCGCTGCGCGGCCCGGTAACCTGCCCTCGCGCACTTCGACGCAGCTGCCGCCGCGCTCTAAGCCAGGTGTGCCGCGCCAGCACACAAATGCAATGAAATCATGCCCACGGTGTGCTACTAGACATTCGCGTGAACATTGCCCGTCACGCCAAGCTATTTGCTTTTTCTGCAATAGGAAAGGACATGTTCAAAGTGTTTGCCAGAAAAAGCTCAGTTCAGACAATCACAACCATTCCAGGCCCTTTGCTTCACGCCGGAATCGAACCAAGGACACTCAGGCTCGTGGACCTTCGCCCATGGACATTCATGTAGTTACTTCCACCTCGCCCAGTGCCACTTTCTCTAACAGTGACTGTGTTCACCCCACAAAATGTGTGCGTCGACGTCGCCGGAAATCACGTCAATTAGCAAGTGATTCTGTACCAGTGTCTGTTCAAATTGCACGAAACAGTCGCTCTTGTCGTCAGCAGGACAATAAACTTTTTGTAGATTTGGACTTTAATGGCAAGGTCATACCATTCCAGCTCGGTACCGGAGCTGCAGTTTCATTGCTCAATCACGACACGTACAAACAACTGGGCAAACCTCCGTTGCGTGCCGCAAATGTTCAGTTGAAAAGTTATTCAGGACAGAAAATTCCTGTGTTAGGACAGTGCAGCCTTCTTGCAACATACAAGGGACAAACAAAACTTGTGTCATTTTACGTTCTTCGTTCTTCTACTGCAGTGAACTTGTTTGGTTTAGATTTATTTCAGTTGTTTAACATGTCTATCGTAAATCAGGTCCTATCAGTGAATCAGACTGTGCCTACAGACAGTGTTTCTAGTGTATGTGAAGAATTTGCAGACATTTTTGCACCGGGCCTTGGTTGCGCTACGAACTATGGAGCACAGTTGGCACTGCAAGTCAACGCACAACCGAAATTTTTCAGAGCGCGCAATGTTCCTCACGCATTGCGTGATGAGGTCGCAAGAACACTAAACGATCTAGAATCACAAGGTGTGATTGAATGTGCGCAATGCCTCTTCTCTTTCAGCTCCGCTTCATCGCTTACGCTGTACAGGTGTTCCGTTCGTCTGGACGACGGAATGCGAACGCGCCTTTCGCCAGTTGAAATCGGCGTTGCTTTCAAATACTTGCCTTACGCCATTCGATCCCCAGAAACCCCTTTTGTTGATGGTAGATGCATCGGATTTCGGGATCGGTGCTGTGCTTGCTTACAAAGTTGGCTCGCATGATCGCCCTATTGCCTTTGGGTCAAAATTGCTCTCGTCTGCGCAAAGAAATTATTCACAGATAGAGAAAGAAGCTTTGGCTCTCGTGTTTGGTGTTACTAAGTTCCATGATTTCTTGTATGGTCGTCACTTTACCATCATCACAGACCACAAACCCTTGACGTCCCTTTTTCATCCGAACAAGCCTGTACCTCCGCGTACAGCGCAGAAATTCATTCGCTGGTCTATTTTCCTCTCGCAGTACCGCTACGATATCTTGTATCGGTCCACTGCTAAGCACGGAAACGCCAATGCGTTGTCCCGTTTGCCTGTTGCTGAGGATAAAGCATTCGATTCTTCCGAACTTGCTTGCATGTTCATTGATGCGGAAACCGATGAAGTGGTCGAATCGTTTCCGATTGATTTTCGTCGTGTAGCTCCAGCCACAGCTGCTGACCCTGTCCTTGCTACCGTTTTACGTTTTGTTGCTACGCAATGGCCCTTGTCAAAGTCTCGGATCGAGGATCCGTTGGTTCGCCGATTTTTTGCTCACAAGGGGAGACTTTTTGTTCGACGTGGTGTTTTGTTGTTGCGTTCTGATAATAATCAGTCCAGAGTCGTGGACCCACGTTCGTTACAGTCCTCTGTTTTACGGCTTCTTCACCAAGGACATTGGGGTATAGTGCGAACGAAACAACTTGCTCATCAGCACTGTACTTGGTTCGGAATCGATGCTGCGATTACGAATATGTGTTCTTCTTGCATGGCGTGTGCCGAACAACACTCCGCACCACCGCGGAAAGTCTTTGCATGGCCAAAAGCCACTTCCCCTTGGCAACGCTTGCACATCGATTTTGCTGGTCCATTCTGGAATGCTCGATGGTTGGTTCTCGTAGATGCCTTCAGTAATTTTCCTTTTGTTGTCCGGATGTCTTCCACGACGTCATCTGCCACCATCCAAGCGTTGTCTGCTATCTTTTGCATTGAAGGTCTTCCGCAGACTATTGTATCCGACAATGGCCCACAATTCATGTCCGCAGAATTTCAGTCATTCTGCCAGGCCAATGGTATTCAACATCTGACATCCGCGCCGTTTTCGCCTCAGTCAAACAGTGCCGCTGAACGATTGGTCCGGACTTTCAAGTCACAGATGTTGAAGTTGAAAGAGCCGCATTCTAGGGAGGACGCGCTGTTGCTCTTTTTGTCTTCGTATCGCTCTCAGCCCCGAGATGGTCGCTCGCCGGCTGAGTTGCTCCACGGTCGTCCTCATCGAACCTTGATGTCTTTGCTGCACCCGCCGCATCAGGTTCCTGTGCAGCGGCAGACTTCTGCTTTTGCTCCAGGCGACGTCGTATTCTATCGCAACCATCGAGGTTCACGGCGTTGGCTCGCAGGGCGCAATATTCGCTGCCTCGGCCGCGCGATGTATTTGGTTTTGGGGGCCTCTGGTGAGGTGCGTCGGCATCTCAATCAGCTGCGCCTCTGTCGTCGCACGGGTTCTGCCGCTCCCCGTCTGCTTTCATCGACGGTGCCGTCCGGTCAGCGCCCTGGGGACCCATCTACTGGCTCGCCTCATCCCCAGGTGTTACCGACGATGCCTTCCATTTTGCCCCATGGCGACGCGCCACCGCAGCCGCCGCCGCCGCCTGTTCTCCCGCCGGCGCCGCCCGCATTCGATGCTTCGCTGCAGCCGCCGAGCGCCTCCCTGGGTCACGCGCCGCCGATCGCTTCCCGTGACCAGCTGTCCTCCGCCACGGAACTCTTGCCCGCTCCGGACCACATGACGTCATCGCGCGTCGGGTACCCCGACGCAATGGAGGACGACCCTTCGGTCCCTCCTGTCTCTTTACGGGCGCATACACCGCATGTTGACGTGCACCCTGGACTAGGTTTTCAGGCGTTTCCTAGCTCCCCTCGGACCGAATGGCCGGGTGCGGGTGGCACAGCCTCGCCTGTTGTTAGGCTCCCCACCTCATCGCATACGTCAACATGGGGTCCTCCCCACGGCGGGCGGAAGCCTTATAACACGACCGTTCGCCGATTTGCGGGGGAGGAATGTGGTGTCACCGCCAGACACCACACTTGCTAGGTGGTAGCTTAAATCAGCCACGGTCCATTTAGTACATGTCGGACCCGCGTGTCGTCACTGTGTGATCGCAGACCGAGCGCCACCACAAGGCAGGTCTCGAGATACGGACGAGCACTCGCCCCAGTTGTACGACGACTTTGCTAGCGACTCCACTGCCGAAGCCTTTGCTCTCATTTGCCGAGAGACAGTTAGAATAGCCTTCAGCTAAGTCCATGGCTACGACCTAGCAAGGCGCCATTAGCCTTACATAGTTTGATAGTTATCGTATGAAATGTCTCAACAAGAAGAACGATGTATACAACAAGGATAAATAAAAGTTAAGTATTCGAGGAGCTGCATACGTTTCTTATTAGCATTCAATAGTTATCCTGTTCCAGAATTCACGCCAGTCGGCGTGTGTGTACGCGTGCCTTTCTTTCGGCTACCCGTCACTGTGGACTGGCTGCCTTGTCAGTCCACTACAGAAAATATTCGACTGCTGCTCTGGCCAGCACATTCTCCAGATCTCTCAGCAATTGAAAACGTCTGGTCAATGGTGGCGGAGCAACTGGCTCGTCAGAATACGCCAGTCACTACTCTTGATGAACTGTGGTATCGTGTTGAAGCTGCATAGGCGGCTGTACCTGTACACGCCATCCAAGCTCTGACTGACTCAATGCCCAGGCGTATCAAGGCCGTTATTACGGCCAGAGGTGGTTGTTCTGGGTACCGATTTCTCAGGATCTATGCACCCAAATCGCGTCAAAATGTAATCACATGTCAGTTCTTGTATAATATGTTTGTCCAATGATTACCCGTTTATCATCTGCATTTCTTCTTGGTGTAGCAATTTTAATGGCCAGTAGTGTATTTCAATATTTTAAATTTGTACACTGAGCTTACATACGAATTCCCAGTAGCTAAATATCCCGGAATGACCATTAATCTTTCTATTGGAGGTACAGGTCTCGAAGAAGCGAAGTAATTTTTGGAAATAATTTAGCGCCTACGAGATTCAGTAAAAACTCGAAATCTGTAGCTTTCATTCAGAAAAAAATACGATAACCCATATTCCCATTCAATTTTAACGTCAGACACTTATTTTGCCCCACCGAACTGCCCCTTACATTTTAGGGCTTTAACGCGCTAGGCAGCCTGGCAGCGACAACCAGGCTGCGCCAGAAAAATGAAACAACGACGGCACATGTAGACCACGCATTGGGCGGCGACTGTGATTTCCTGATTGTGGCAGCCAGCAGAACACATCGGAGTACACAGCAACCATCTGGCTCTGCGCGGCCAGTTGTGAGCAGGCTGTACGTATGTCGTTGCCTACAGTCTCTGCGCGCTTGTCGAGGCAGCCAGATCTTACTTATATCACGAAACAAAATTAGCGATGAGTTTCGATTGCTTATAGGGCCTGGGGGAATTTCCGATTCTGGAGGAACTTCAGTATGTCTTCAAATTTATAGCTTTCTCTTTGTGGTACATAATTTTGTAAAACACAGCATGCTATTATTATGCCCATTGCAAATTCTTCTCGAACATCACTAGATGAAGCAAAATTCCCCATTTATTTACCAGAACTTCAAACGTGCATCCGAAAAACCACCTTGTCCAAAAAATTTTTTTGTTGTTAGTTGAACTCCTTACTCAATAACAACGCATTAAAATTTCAGATATTTCCAAATGGCTCGTCTCCGGCAGTGTCGTACGTAATCGGCACTTCTTTGTCTCATATGGAGCTTTTATTCGGTATTCATAAATTTTTACTAACGAGTTTTTTACGCAAAACTGATTGCTTAAAAATAGATAAGTCGCTACACATTACATATGCTCCAATATATGTAAGCGAATTTGTAATCCGCCTCACATAAGGCAAGTAAAACGGTGGAAAACTAATTTATGTAATGATACTACTGCCGACTCAGCATTGCGGCTGGCTCAGCAAATGTTATTTAGCAGAAAAAAAATTTTACTTTCAGCAATTCCGTTTCAAATACATTTTAGATGTTGGTAACACTGCTGTTTTCAGCAGCTGATAATGATCGTCTTTCCTTGTGTTTATTTTCGCTTAAGTGAAGTGTTTTGTTTATGTCCTCCTGAAATTTTTTTTACAAACAAAGCAGACCATCAGAGTAAGCTAGGTATCAGTTTTTCATGGGCGAAACTCCCACTGCAGCACTTCATGATGATACAGATTTTCACTTCAACAATGACGCTGTTTGTAGTGGATGCTAGATCCTTCCAACCACTTTGCTGTTCAGTAGCACCCAGGCAATCTACAGCATCACATTACTTCCACTTCGCCCCTTCCTCTATCAAAGAAAATGCTTTGATAATCGATAATCGAAAACGAAATTATACCACAATACCCCCTAGAGTTTTACACATAATGGTGAATTAATAGCAGGCTTCTATTGCTAGGCAGATATAAATTCTATTAAGTAATTATCTCCATAGTAATTTCATGGTACAAAAAGGAATTAATACACACTCACCAAAGAAACACGAAGTGCCAAAAGGAATGCCAAGATGAAGTCTGAAGATGAAGAAATGCAGCAGGATGAAGACTATACTCCAGGAATGTTCTGAGACTCAATTTAATATATGTCACATCTTCATTCTCTATATCCTACAAGCTGCATTTTTCGAAATTTAGGTACATGTATCTCCTGAAGTATATAAACTATTCATTTATTTTTTCTGTACAGTTGTCTACACATATGAGTTAGACCTAAGCTTTATTGCAGTTTCAACTAATTTATAGAAAAATAGAACTTTTAATTAAGAAAAACGTTGTAAAAATTAAAATATAAGATATAATAACAATTTTTCCGGTTAATATACATAATGTGCAGAAGAAACAGGTGTAGTATTTCAGCCGCCATCATGCATGCAGCAAAAATTTAGTTTCCTTCACATGTGTGGTGTGGGATTAAATGGGACCTGAATTTGAGGAAGCATTTTAGAAAATACTATGCATCAATTTATTGTTACTGTTTTTAATAAACATCAGTACTTCCCAAATTGTTAAAAATACTTGCAAGTTGTTTATAAAGTATTTTGCAAAAACTGTGATAAACTACAAAACTGTAAAACATATGCAAAAGAAATAATGCATGGAAGAAACAGGTGCTGATATCACATTACATATAGCCGAAAAAGTACCCAATTTATTTTGACTTTTGACAATGGTTGGTGTTATCGCCCCTAAGATATTTTAAATGTATAAGATTTGCCATTCACTACAATTTTACCTCTGGCTCGTTCTTTCCGTTTGAAGTCGAGACTTTTACCTTTTCTACCAATAAGTTAAGGTCTTATTCGTCTAAAATAAACATTGACTTTTGAAGTTTACCTTCATCATTCTGCCGTACAGCAAACTCCAAGTAGTTAAGGCAGAATAATTCCTGAAGGGGGCCTTGGTGTTATCGCCCCTAAGATATTTTAAATGTATAAGATTTGCCATTCAC
This sequence comes from Schistocerca piceifrons, assembly GCF_021461385.2. Lineage (NCBI taxonomy): Eukaryota > Metazoa > Arthropoda > Insecta > Orthoptera > Acrididae > Schistocerca > Schistocerca piceifrons. The sequence continues at coordinate 235,400,382 of NC_060143.1, forward strand.
TACAATTTTACCTCTGGCTCGTTCTTTCCGTTTGAAGTCGAGACTTTTACCTTTTCTACCAATAAGTTAAGGTCTTATTCGTCTAAAATAAACATTGACTTTTGAAGTTTACCTTCATCATTCTGCCGTACAGCAAACTCCAAGTAGTTAAGGCAGAATAATTCCTGAAGGGGGCCTTATCTTCTGATTCAATTTTTTTGGGTCATCACTCTTTCGACTGGTTTGATGTTGTCCCTCTCGCATTCTTCTCTTCTGCCAACCTCTTCATCTCACAGTAGCACTTACGTCCAACGTCCTCAGTTATTTGTTGGATATATTCCGATCTCTGTCTTTCCCTTCACTTTTTACTTTTTAAATCTTTCTCTTGTGCCATGGAAGTCATTCCCTGATGTCTTGAAACATATCCTATCATCCTGTCCCTTTTCTTGTCAGTGTTTTCTACATATTTGTTTCCTCGCACCTCCTCATTTCTTATTGCGCCCTCTAATTTTCAACATTCTTCTGTGGCAGCATATCTTAAACACTTGAATTCTCTTCTTTTCTGGTTTTCGTACAGTCCGTGATAATTACTTTCATTCAGTGATGTGCAGCAGATGTATATTGTCAGAAATTTCTTCCTCAAATTAAGGCGAATGTTTAACAGACATTTTTTGTCCAGGAATGTCGTGTTTTGCCTGTGCTAATTAGCTTTTTATATCCCCCTTGTTTCGTCATCACATGTTATTTTGTTTCTGAGATACTAAATATCCTTCACTTCATTTCCTTCGTGGTATCCAATTTTGATGGTAGTTTTTCTCACTATTCCCATTTCTGCATCTCCTCATTACTTTCGTCTTTCTTCGATCCATATTATGTGCTTAGCAGACTGTTCATTCCAATCAGTATGTTGTATAATTCTTCCTCGCTTGCACTGTCATCAGCGAATGTCATCTTTGATATTCTTGCACGCTGAATTTTAATCCAACTTCTAAAGCTATATTTTATTCCCATCGTTGATTTTCCGATTTACAGATTAAACAAAGTCGGTGAAAGACCCATCCCTGTCCTACACCCATTTTAATCTGAGTTCTTCATTCTTGGTCTTCCATCTTATTGTTCCCTCTTGTTTCTCCTAAGTGATGTGTATTACCAGCCTTTCACTAGCTTAATCATATTTTTTCTCAGAATTTCGGAAGTCATGCACCATTTTACATTCTGTCTCACTCCTCTGCTTATGTCGATAATTTGTGTGAATTCTTGGTCAGAGTTTACTTGTACTATTGTGTTCTTCTAGAGATATGGATTTATTAACTCTGTGAACCGGTTTGCGCCATACGAGGCCTACATTAGACAAAAACTATTGCCCTGAAAGAGATTATTAAGCTTTTCAAAAACTTTTGAAATATATTACGTATGTAATGGGAGTTCCAAGCTCTCAGAGTAGATACCACCTTTGGTAACGAAATCGGACGAAGTGGAAAACATAGAAACTAAATACGGTGTGTAACTAAATTACTTTTATAGACTTTGAGTACAAGCTTCTTACAACAAAGAAGAAAAAAAACCTAGCGATCTTCGGTTCTAAAATGCATACCTTAAGAGCTATCAACACCAGTTCATCTTTGATACTGTGGAACACATCTCTTTTACTTCAAATATGAGAGAGGACAAGTTACTCTCTCACCCATTTTTCACATACGGAAAATCATTAAAGATTTCATTACAACCTGACCCACCTTAAGCGAGACTCTAGACAGTTAATGGCCTGAGCAGACCTTGATGGAGCCTGGTAGGATGCTAAAAGCATGAGAGATTTTTATGATTCTTAGCTCATAGAAATGGCATGTTGGGAGTTGAAAGCAATTGGCGGCGAGCTCATCCCTTAGTAAGTCTTGCCGGACAGGTCCACAGCCATACAGGGCAGACAGGGCAATCCCTCATCAAGACAGGACTCCAGCACAACAATGCCATGCTACCTGCCATGGCGCCAGCGGAAGCCTGGGCTAAGGCGACGATCTAATGGAATGCGGCTACACAGTGGAGTCGTAAATCAGGCATTGTGTGGAGAGCCATGTGTAATAAAAATTGACAAGGTTTCATGTTCACCGATAGGGCAAATAGGCCAGTGAACCACTTCCCCCAGCCGCCTCTGTTGTATAAGAAAAATCCAGCGTCTCAGAAACGTTTGGAGGTAGAAGCTTTATTTCACCTCATAGCTAGGACTAACAAGCTCAAAGGCACAAACAATTTAGATAAAGATCTTTGAGATTGCATCTGTGTGCTTGTTGCCATGGGAAGAGACATGACTTTGGGAAAAAATCATCCCTTCCCTCTCTGCGAAAATTTAAAAAAGCCAGTAAATGGCGGTTTCTTTTTTTCAGAGGTGCAGGATTCATAACTCTTGCTGTGGTTCAACATGAGTTTGTGCTGCCGTATGGGAGGGGTGATCTAGCGCCTCTAGGGCCCTGTGATTGGCTCAAGACAGAGTGAAGGCGGTGTCATTTGTGCACTTTGCAGGAAAACGGAATTTTTTTCTGGAGAGGTGCGAGGCACTTGGGTGTGGGACTTTGATCTGGTAGGCGCTTCTGGTCGAAGCTCTGGCATGTGTGGTTGGTACTTGGGACCTGTCCTGAGACTGACTTCATTTGCAAGTAGTTTAGACTGGGGAGCCAGTGGTGAAGTTCTTACTGTACCGACAGTGTGACTTCAAATGTCTCAGACTACTCGTTTGGCAAGGGCACACTAATTCGGTTTTAGTATGCTTGTACGCTCTGTCTTATAGGTGAGGCAAATTGGTCCTTGGTACGACCAGCAAATGTGTGTGTCACACACTGAAATCTACCGTGATTTTAGGGCTCTGGTAGAGAGTAAATTGCGATCCATCTGCCTGATAGTTAGACCGTGAGATTTTTGCATTTCTTTCATGGCCACGATCGATTCACAGGCCCCGCCTCCACGCCTGACCTCTGTCACACACATCTTGTCAGTTGCAAGTTACATCGTCGCAGGAAGCAAAGAGCGTAACATACTGCCACTCCAGCATTGTCAGGGCATGCAGATCTCAATCGCCACTTGCTCTCAACTGCACCTGTGTAGAGAAAGTTCAGTAGATTTGATCAATGAAAGTCTGCTCAGCGTCAGATCAGTTCAGACTGCGTTATTCACATTTTTAGGGTCAGATTACTTGACTCATTCCACTAATTAAACTGCCTCTGCCACCCAGGATTCTTGTCCAGTGTAGTCTTAAATCAGCTGTTAGTTGTTTACATTATTCGCCGGCCGCGGTGGTCTCGCGGTTCTAGGCGCGCAGTCCGGAACCGCGCAACTGCTACGGTCGCAGGTTCGAATCCTGCCTCGGGCATGGATGTGTGTGATGTCCTTAGGTTAGTTAGGTTTAAGTAGTTCTAAGTTCTAGGGGACTGATGAGCTCAGAAGTTAAGTCCCATAGTGCTCAGAGCCATTTGAACAATTTTTGTTTACATTATTCAATCAATAAGTTGTTTAGCATAATTTATGTCTGTCTTGGGAAAAAAATGTTGTTAGAACACTAAAACTTTTGCCTACGTTCTCAATCACTTAAATAGTCCCACCAGGGTTACATTTCAAGTACTTTGCTCCCCTTATTTTGGGAAGAGGTAGTATGGACCAAAACAAGAAGAAAATATATAGTAAGCTTGGGTCATAAAATGCATACCTTAAGAGTTATGAGTGCCTGCTCATCTTTGATGCTGTGATACACATCTCTTCTACTCAACACGTTCTCACAGTTTTTAAGTTATGCATTTTAGAGCCCCTGTTTACTAGACATTTTTGATTGTTTATGGTCCATACTACCTCCTTCCAAAATACGGAAAGTAAAGAGTTTGCTGTAGAAGATAAGTGTTGGACAGTGTGGAAGATGGGCAATTGATTATAGCTCTTGAGATATGAATTTTAGAGCCCATGTTTACTACACATTTTTTTTCTTGTTTTAGTGTTAGGAACCTCTCCTAAAAGTCTGTAAAGGGAATTTGGTTACACCCTTTATAAAGAGATGGGGTGAGCGGGTTGTGCAGAGTGAAGCAAATTGGGGCACATGTCGAAATTCTGTTGCAAATAAATTGAAATTTGTAACATAGCAGTTACGTACATTAAGTATGTGGTGTCACCGCCAGACACCACACTTGCTAGGTGGTAGCCTTTAAATCGGCCGCGGTCCGTTAGTATACGTCGGACCCGCGTGTCGCCACTATCAGTGATTGCCAACCGAGCGCCGCCACACGGCAGGTCTAGTCTAGAGAGACTCCCTAGCACTCGCCCCAGTTGTACAGCCGACTTTGCTACCGATGGTTCACTGTCTACATACGCTCTCATTTGCAGAGACGACAGCTCAGCATAGCCTTCAGCTACGTCATTTGCTACGACCTAGCAAGGCGCCATATTCAGTTACTATAATTGCTTCAAGAATGTATTCTGAACAGATAATAAATCATGTACCGTCATGAACGACGTTCATCATTAATGGATTTAAGTTAAGTATCAAACTAAGTATGTCCGCTTTCTGTATTCTCATTCCTTGTCATGTTCCAGATCTCACGTCAGTATAATTATTCCCTCCTCACGCCAGCCTGCGTGAGCTAAAACGCGTGCACTTCGGCCTCCACTCGTAACACTGTGTTGGCTCTTCTGCTAACACAAAAAAGTAAATACCAATAATTTGTAGGATCGTAGAGATGTAAAAAAAATAGACATAATCACAGAGGAGATCATACGGTAAAATCACAAAATAATAAGCCATCAACAATGTAGTTAAAAGTAAAAAATAATATGAACACAAAATGAAATGAACAAAACGTTCAAATGTGTGTGAATTCCTAAGGAACCATACTGCTGAGGTCATTGGTCCCTAGACTTACACACTACTTAAACTGACTTATGCTAAGAACGACACACACGCAACCATACCCGAGGGAGGACTCGAACCTCCAGCGGGAGGGGCCGCGCAATCCGTGACATGGCGCCTCAAACCGCGCAGCCACTCCGCGCGACTGAGATGTACAAGTAAGATGGGAAGAATGGAGAAACGAGAGGGTCAGGTGACGTTTAAGGATGTGGAGGTATGAAGTTGACTTTGATCGTTTAAAATTAAGGGCAGTCTCTTAGCCAGATGTTAATTTCAAGAGTGTCCAATAGAGTCAGTTTTCGAAATGGAGATCCCGGGATAGTGTCTGTTATTGTAACCTTTAGCTAATACGCAGCAAATGTAGTTGTACTGATGCTAGTTGCAGTTACGCTCACGAATCCAGTCCGGATGCTATGTCCCTGCCTGACTGACACGCCAGTGTTTTTCTCGTCACCTGTATGGATGAACGTCAATAGGTTGACTTCCTCGGGGGCCGGTTTATTGAAGATGGGAGAAACTAGGTCACGAACTGCTTTCCAGCTGATGTCTCACGAGAAGAGCTTTCAGTGTTTTCCGGTGGTAGGATTATAGATGGCGCAGGCGGGGAATAATTTTAGTGGGGTAGAGGGGGGACAGGAGGGGACGCTGCCCACCTCAGCGGCTGCCCCACTTGGAGGCAACGGCGGCGGCGGCGGCAGCGGCCTGACAGTCGCCGCATGAATATTTCATTCCATAAGAGGCGCAGAAGGGGGGGGGGGGGGACGTCTGCAGTGTGGGTGGAGGAGGGGAGAGAGAGGGGGGGGGAGAAGCAGCAAGATGGGGAGGAGAGGAGAGGCCGCTAGAGGGGGACGCAGGCTGACCGCCTCTCCAGAGCGGAGCTTTGCTGACGCCGTGGGTGGGCGGGCAGCGGGCGCACAGCCTTACCGGGCTGCCGTAGGTCGCCCGTAAAGGGTGGACGGCGGCGCTCGACTGCTGTGCAATCACTGGCGCCTCCTGTTTGCGTCACGCCATTGTACAGTGCGGCCTGTCAGGGCCGGTGACTACATCCTCGGCGACATCGATTTTCACCTGCTAGGCTTTGGTAGCAGCCAACATCGGCAGTGTACTGGGAAGATACGTTATTGAAACTAGGTTTCAATACAGAAAAAAAGGGGCGCAAATGTTTCGGTACAGCAGAAGACCTGCGCCCTCCATTTGCCACTGTCTGAGTACACAAAATCGCCTGCGCGGTAAGGTGCTCGTAGGAACTACTCAAAAAAGGCTAATCACCCGGCTCATTATTGTAGAGCTTTTGACTCGATGCCCAGGCGTATGAAGGCCGTTATTATGGCCAGAGGTGGTTGTTCTGGGCACTGATTTCTCAGTATCTATGCACCCAAATTGCGTGAAAATGTAATCACATGTCAATTCTAGTATAATATATTTGTCCAATGAATACCCGTTTATCATCTGCATCTCTTCTAGGTGTAGCAATTTTAACGGCCAGTAGTGTATTCTGAGATCAAACGTAATGAGGTATCTCGAACAGAATGACCTCCTGAAATGATCCATCCGAAATATAATATCTCAGACGAGCCGTTCCACTTTTCTATTTTGCGCAAAAATAAGTTCTCGAAGTTTTTATCTTAATTATGCACTTTTTCTACTCTGTTTGCAGTACATTTAACGAAAAAACGAAAAGAATGGTCATTAAATACTAAATTTCGTATTATGTTCATACTAGAGGAGAATTGCAGAGAAGGTGGAGGATACGCTGAGTGAAGATCAGTTTGGTTTCAGAAGGGGATTGGGAACAAGAGAGACGATTCTGGCACTGAGACTCGTTATCGAAAAACAATTACAGAAAAATAAACCAACTTATATTGCCTTTGTAGACATGGAAAAGGCATTTGATAACGTTATCTGGCAAGAGATGTTCAGAGTGCTGAGGAAAAGTGGAATAAAGTACAAAGACATCCGTGTGATACTCAGTTTCTATAAGAATGTGGTGGCAGTGAGTAGGAACTGTCACCAGGAACAAGAAGCAAATGTTAGAAAAGGGGTAAGGCAAGGATGTCCTCTCTTTCCTCTTATATTCAATGCTTGCACCCAGGAAGCTATAGACTACGTTCGAGAAACTACTGAGGTGGGGATCAAAATTAATGGGCAGAAGATAGACATGCTACGTTATGCAGATGCTATTGCTATAGTCACGGAGACAAAAGACGATCTAGAGGAAGTCCTCAGAACAATCAAAAAAAATTCTATGCTATCAGTATGGAATGAGAATAAACAAGAAAAAGACTAATGCGAGGGTATACAGTACAAGAGCAGAATATGAACCTCTGAGAATGAGAATTGGAAGAGAGGAGCTGGAAGTGATAGAGGAATTTACTTACCTGGGAAGCAAAATCATAAGAGATGGTAGAAGCCGGAAAGAAATTGCGACCAGAATACAAAAGGCCAAAGTTGCATTTAATCGGAGAAGGAACTTACTCACCAGCAACAACATCAGTCTGAAAATAAGGAAACGTATCATGAAAGGTTTCGTTTGGAGTGCGGCCCTATACGGATGTGAAACTTGGACGATTGTAAGAGAAGAGAGAAGACGGTTAGAGGCCCTGGAGATGTGGTGTTATAGAAGGATGATGAAGATCAGCTGGAGAGACAAAGTAACAAATGAAGAGGTGCTTAGAAGAGTACAGGAAACCAGATCTCTGTGGAGGCACGTCCAAACAAGAAGAGACAAACTTGTAGGGCACATCCTACGACACAACGACATCATTGGAACAACAGCAGAAGGAGCTATTGAGAGAAGGAATCGGCGGGGGCGACAAAGGATATCATATATGCAACAGATCATGAATGACGTTGGATGTAACACATACGTAGAAATGAAGAGGAAGGCAGACAGAAGAGATGAATGGCGCTCTGCTGCAAACCAACCTCAGGGTTGAACACTAAAAGGAGGAGACTGGGTAGGGTTGTTACAATTTAGTTTTGTACGTCCACAGTTCCACCTGTATGACAGCTGGCTGGAAGAGATGCTGATTACCTTAATGTGCACAACTGTCTTCATATCAATGTGACAAGTTTATTCCTAGACAGAGCAGCTATTTCACAGGAGCAGTTTCAGGTAATGTGTTCTTTTGTCACATCCGACGCTATCTCAGAGGAGGTTGTGACAGAATTTGGGATCGGTAGTGGCATACATAAAGAATACTCAAATACGATTTGAGTTCTGTGGTATCCATATTTTTATTGTTAAGGTACGTCGGCACAATATTTTTAATAATCATATAACAGTCTTCAACACTGCAATGTCAAAAATACTTATTTCAGGCGTCAACATTACAAACTATTTATAATCAGCAACACAGCAACCACTCTTCACCATCCATCTCATTTTCATCCCAAGTAGCCAGCCGCTTCAAATTGTATTTAATGGTAAGCTGAAAAGCCAGTTTTCGTACCTCTTTTGTAAACAGTCCGAAGTGTATGTCGGCGCAACACTTCGAAGGGCGGCGCACCCTATTCGTTGCCCTTTTCTCGTTTATCTAAGAATCGCAGTAAAGACAAGCGAATCACTTCGTGTCAGTCCGCAGCTACATGTGCCACATTTAACGTCGTCATAAGCCCCTGCATAGTTTTAAAGGTCGCTTTGACCTCTTGTAGTCTTCCTCGCGCGTTTTCTAGGCATCTGAAAAAAAAACTGCTGTCACAATTGTACCCACAAAAATTGTCACAATTGTACCTACTCCCGCACTTTATGGCATAACTTATGTCGTAACAGCACCAACCCACCTATTCTAAAAGAAACCACGCTTAGGTAACGTCTACAGTCCAATACATGAAAAGAAAAACAATCTTCTAAGTATATAGGCTGTCCGCAGCTCGTGGTCTCGCGGTAGCGTTCTCGCTTCCAGAGCACGGGGTCGCGGGTTCGATTCCCGGCGGGGTCAGGGAGTTTCACCTACCACGAGATGGCTGGGTGTTGTTGTATCGTCTTTATCATCATTACTGGCGGAGAAAGGCAACGGCAAACCACCTGCATTAGGACCTTGCCTAGTACGGCGGTGCGGGTCTCCCGCATCGTTCCCTTGCGCTCTGTCAAGAAACATGGGACTTAATTTCCATTTATAAAAGCTAAATAAAAATATGATTAACTCAAGAATTCGATTACAAAAACTTGCTTTTGGTTTGCAAAATACAACATGGACTCCTGCAATCGGTAATCATGCTAGACGGCCAGCGCAGAACTGTGAAACACTTCAGAAAAGGCAAGCCGTGTGTATTTGCCCTAGTACCTTCCCCGCTCTCCCTAGACTTTCACCAATAAGAGATTTATCACAATCGTACCCAGTCTACCGTAGACGCCCTCGTAGTTATTAGGCGGAAAATGCAATGCTTGTCTTTTTGATAGGACATGATCAAGTCCCCGGTTCTTAACTCTCCAATGAAAACACTGTTCCGCAAAATTTCTTATTTTACTTAACATTTTGTATGGTCATGAAAGTAGAGCACACGATAAGTATTTTTACATACAAGAGAGATTTTTGCGCAGCTATTTTCGAAACAGAAGACATACTATGTGCGCAGTCGAAGTGCTTACAGAGGCAGATACGAAACGCAGACTTCCTGATTCCAGGCTGACTTATTTGGCGTGCATTCAGTTCTATATAACAAACGACTGTTTTTTCCAGAATTATCTAGACGCTGTTTGCTCAAATTGGACATTACAATGAAATTCGGCTTTACAAACAGTACGCTTCCAAATAAAAAAAAATATCTTTTTACGGTTAGGAAAATCTGAGATAAAATTGATGATAAAAGATGTTTGATATAATCGTAGAACAGAATATACAGTTTCAAGATATGCACGTCACAAGGTTTGTTTGTATCTGGCTTTTATAACGCAATAAATTGTTTTCGAAGAAACTGATTGTCGTTTCGTCGTATAACAGTAGTTCTTACTTCGATAAACAATAAATTTCATTTGACATTAAGTAAATTAAATATAGAAAATAATAAAGCCCACGTGCCATTAATTAGAAATAATATAAAACAATGAAAACAAACTATATTTCATGTAAACACAAAATCATTTGCCTATATATTTTTGTAAATTGAGATCTGCAGGATGATCAAGTTTCGTATTGTAATTCTTTCACACAACAGTTCGCAAAAATGTGTTACCAAATTATAAACAAATTTGGGAAGGAGTATAATTTAATGAATATTCAGAGTACAGCGTACTTACATAAAGATCACGAATCTCGTACGTTACAACCGAAATCAGAATAAGCATTGCCGAAAACGAGATGGAATTGCAAATTTCGGTGAACTCAGGATCGTACCGTAAGTTTCGATTGATCTAGAAACCCCTAAATGTAAGTTTGTTATAATCCTCCATGTCCACAGCAATCGATTCTGAAAAAGTCTGCCAGGCGAAACCCAACTCGAGCTATTTTCACATGATGTCCTGAGAAGTCATACCCTCCTGGATAGTCAAGTGCGTTAAAGCGCAGCTTCCGGAATATGGGAGACGAGCCTGACCCAGATCGAAACTGGAGCTGGTGAGTCGGCCGCCTCGATGTGGTTTTTAGGTGGTTTTCACGTTCAACTTGATAAATACCGTGCTGGTACCCACATTCCGCCTCATATATACTCTACCCAAACATTTAAGAGACGTTTCCAAACTTGATCATGGGGTTTCCTCTGGTCACAGACAGAAGGAGTGTATGAATTCCGTCCATGTGCGAGTGATGAAGTCAGGAAGGGCATCCGGCCATGATCTACCATTAAGTTTGTTTCAACTCATATGAGAATGCAGACCCTATAGAAGAAACTTGATAAGGTGAACAAGAAGAAGAAGAAGAAGAAGAAGATGATGATGATCGGGAAAACCCATGGATGAGGGCAACCAGAGAAATGCAGTATTTCTGACTTCCGAACAGCATTACACTCACAGCCACGCAAAAGCTTATTAACGAAAGTATGATCATATGGAGTGTCAAAGGAGACTGGTAACTGGATCGAGGATTTCTTAGTAGGGAACACACAGCCTCTTATCTCGGGTGAGGAGTCATAGACAGAAGCAGAACAACTGCAGGCGTGGCTCACGAAACTATGGTCATTTGGCGTATTAATGACATGGTAGACAGTACTAATACAGAATCTCATACTTTGCAGAGGGTGCAGTTACCTGAAAATAGCCCCGCAAATATTTTGTCAGGTCTCGATAAGATTTCAAAATAGTGCAGTAGTTGGCAGCTTCCTTTACATGTTCAGAAATGTGAAACTGTGCAATCCATAAAACGCAACAACTTTGTATCCTATTTTTACACATATACACACTTTTGCTTCTGTGAGCTGTCTGTTTCAAATATAAATAATATTTGTGAACAGTGAATGTGTTAAACTGAAATGTAGTGCTCTCCAGGAAAACGAATGACGAAGATGCACAGTATAAGCATTAGTTCATGGTTTGTTTTCCAGGAGCAATGAATCTGAGTTAATCACCGGAACTGCCACTTGAATGCAGATCAGAAGCTACTGAAACGCATCACAATTAAAAACAGAACAGTTTTGTGGCGGGTTACGCTGTGGTTTTTTTCTGTAGCATCCTATACCTACAATAACATAAATGAAATTGATATAAGTGAACTCATCCCGTCTCCGAAGCCGAGGTCGATAATGCAGGCACGTGCGGTAGCGCTCTACTCGCAGGTACGCCGGAACGAATTCCGGTGGTGGATCAAATTTTAATTGCCAGTATTTGGCCGGCGAGGGCAGGAGGGATGGTGGCGTAAAGTTCCTGATTACTGATAAGTCATTAAATTCCAGACCTCTCTGTAGTCTCTGATGAAATGAGGGCATTACCATTGTTGATCCGTCCGTCGAGTGAGGGTGTGAAGTTTGGCGGCTCCCTCGCTAAGCTATGACGACGCCGGGTTTCACCATCCTCCATCTCTCATTATCATCGTACAACACAGACATACACTCACCTGTGCTCTATAAATACACATACGACACAACCGTCAGATATCCTCAAGGAAAGGGGACCTTGTGCACGGAAGAAGAACGCCCTTTTAGCCAGACGGATGAACCCACCCCTTCGGATTTTCCAGCAAATAAAGCTATGTATTATATACTTACAGTTTTAGACAACGCATGCAAATAACAACACGTGTGGATATGAAATGGAAATATTTACATGGGCTCTATGGTCGCTAAAGCGGGTGTCGGACTTTGGCTCATTGTTAGGGTACTGGGAATATGCTATCAGTCTACGGAGATTATCCAGTTATATTGTTATTGACTGCTGTATGTCACATTACATTAATTCTATCTAATGTCTGACCTCAGCACAGTAATAAGGTCTGTGTAAGAAAGCCATGTAAATCTGTTTTTGTTTTCGTCTGTGCTAGGCTACAATAGTCTACGAATTATCTCATGCCGTTCACATATCTCCTTTTACATGTTTCTAGAAAGATTTTTAATAAATACGTAAATGAAAAATTCATTTTTCAAATTTTTTCTCTGACTTAAGAGCCGTTGCTAAATGATCTGATGAGCGAAAATTAGTGTGTCAGTTATTTTGTAAGTACATATAGAATAGTCTACTTCAACCCCTTTTTTAGTTTTGTAGCTTTTTTGTGTTTTGTCTTGAACATTGAACACTGGTGTACCGAGGTCTTAGGAATGATAGGTTTATTTTTGGCTCACATTCATAGTCTTTGGGTCCGTTTAGTTCACAAGTATGACGTATGATACTCGCTCTGTTCGCTTATTTATTCACTCGAATGACCAGGAATCTGGATCGACAAACTATGTAACTATCTGGTTCCTTGTGTAAGAGAGAGAATGAATCTCTTTTGTATCCATTTTGCTATGTAAAAGTTGGACATAGCTCAGCTTTCTTTCTTCCTTTTTTTATTTTTTATTTTATTTTTTAAATTTTTTTACAGGCTTCCTTGACTACTCCAACGAAGCTGAATCCTATGCAAATTTCTTCAATCTTTTTTGATTTTGTTGTGCCCACATGGCCCCATGGTGCATCGACCAGCAGTGTGTCTAATAAAGGTATGTTAAGTATTTACTAATGTATTTTCCACCTACTTATTATGCTCTTCAGCTATCCATTGGGTAAAGTTTCCTTTCGTATTTTATCCTCATCTTGTGCGTAAGATGCAATTGAAGCACGTTCCAAGAAAGTGTGTAGCTCAAGTTATTTTAGCGTATAGAATAATGACGATGGTAAAAAGAATTTCAGTATTATATATATTTTTTCTGGCATGTTTTACATCATCCGCGATTTCGTCACTGTGGTTGTACGGAACGAAGCGTGCTTCGAATCTAATGTAATCCGAAACCTAGATGGTAGTCAGTGTCTTGGTGGAGTACGATAAGGCACCTGGTGCAGACGTATCGTTCGCTAGACAAACTCCGGCGGAGATCCATTGGCTGATTGGAAAGTAGCAAAACTGAAAGGTACTCCTGTGTTTAAGTTTACGTCCTCATTCTACTGATGCACTGCGACGAGAACTTACGTCGGCAGTTAAAGAATACTGGAGTTGCGAAAAAGGACGGACGTAGCTTAGGACCCCCGTCGGTAATCGATATTTTCTGTTTATGCTGTATCTATGCTACGTTATGCCTAGTGCCTGCCTTCGCTGCAGCACCGATGGCATTGTATTAGCGAATGCTGTGTGCAGAAGGCTTCGTGAAGGGAAGATGCGCAGGTGTCAACCATCCACGTCGTGTTCACCGCTCTCCGCTCATATCAAGAGAGAACATTTACAGAGGGCGTGCTAACAAATACACGAAAATGTGACCGATACTTGACCGTTATCTTCTCGGATAAATATTGAAGTGAAGAGACCCTGAGAAGATTTTCTTTCTTCACACACAATGGAATAATTTGTTCTTGAAATATGAGAGCTGAGTCTAACGTGTATCTACCTAGTGCACACGACTATGATGAGTGTATGTGTGGAGTTTTAGTGTCGTATTTATACTGTCGGTGGTTGTGAGAGCTAAAAGGGCTCACAGTCGACACCTCCAGGATAGCACCTCGGTAGCCACTGGTTTTAACGTTCCCATCCGACGGACGGATACCGTCATGGCTGCCTCACGCCCTCATTCCAAGACATGCGGAGAGGTTTCGGAATCTATTAATAATTACTGGCGTCAAGTGAAGTGATAAGGAACTTTGTGCCGCCACCCGTACTTCCATACCAGCCAAATACTAAAATTAAATTCCCAGCACCCGTATTCGAACCGGTTACACTTGGGCCGAGTGAAACCACAACAGCGTTCGTTAACAAAAAAGCGGGAGGATAAGAGTTTAACGTGCCGTCAACGACGATGTCATTAGAGACGTATTACAGGCTCGAAGCGGAGAAGGCTGGCGAAGGACACCGGCCGTGTTCTTTTCAAAGGAAACATCCCGGTATTTGCCTTAAGCTATTTGGGGAAACCACGGATATGGCCCACCATTTTCCGAAATCCGTGTCCAGTGTCTTCTCACTTCGCAAGCGTGTATTAACGACCTCAGCTACTTTTCATTTCTGAGTCCCGGTTTGGCTTGCAAAGGAAGCACAGACGTACTTTGGTTTTTTGAGTTTTCGATGGGTGGAGTCATAATCATCCATCAAAGCTCGGAGTATGGGCCACCGTGGTTGCGGAGGTGCGTCCCGCCATGGGCAGGTTTTGTATGTCAAGCTTCAGGGTTTGAGTCCCGCTTCTGCACAGAATTTTAACTCGCCAGGAAGTTTCAAAACATCATAAAAGACTGATTCCGGAATCTTGTGCTTATCAGCCAAATAACAGACGAGCTGCTAATGGGACAGAGGGGATCGCAATTACGGATATCTGAGGAATATTCTGGAGCAGTCAGTTGTCGCCAGTCTCTTGTCAGGCGTTTTACACAGACTCCTTTGCCACCTCATCTCATGTACTCATACATAAACCATTGTGATCATTTTTAATTAGTGACAGATACAAGTCAACAACTAAACCAGTAGAATTACGATGTAGAAAATAAATACTTCGACGTGGTGGTAATGTTCTACGAGCAACAATACTTATATTGATGGTTCATCAGTTTATATCCAACATAGAAGGTGTCTTATTTCATTCTTATTTCTTCAAATCTACTCTAGAGCTGAGATGGAACGACGAGAATAAGGAATAAAACTGACCGTGGTACATTCCTCCTCTTCTTCTTCTGCCTTTCACAGATTAAGCCTACCGATCTGTCCTGGCCTCACTTCCATCTTTTAACTTATGCTCCTAAGTCCCTTTTTCTTTCGGGTTTGTATAGCAAGGCCGCCTTCGTAATCTTTTTGTCCTCCATTCGTTTCAGAAGTTCTTCTAGTTTTGGACATGTTCTGATGCTTTGTCATTTACCGAAAAAGAGTTTAGTTCTTGTATAATCTTTTCATTAAGCATCCTGTAAAACTTAGTGTGACCTTTGACTGGTCGCAAAAATTCATTTTCGCCACCTGGACGTGGCTACAACCCTTCTCTCCGAAACCCAAGTTTCACTGTCATACAATAGAACAGGTACAGCCAACACCTTATAAAATTTGATTTGCGTCTCTCCTCGTGTATTTTTTTGATGTTCTGCTTATAATGTCACTTACTCTGTAATTTAATGTCCATATCTTTATATTCGTTAATAGTAATATAGCTCCGTAGGTAATCTCGAAATGTCATTGTCTTAGTTTTATTTACTGCTAACTTAAAATTATAAACCTTTCCAATCAAGTTTAACAGATGGATCGATTTTTTAGTTTGTCTTCGAAATTTGCCATTAATACAATGTCGACAGCATATAATAGTGATGTTAATGTATTTATTCTTGTTTGTATGGATTTCTTCTTAAGCTTTTTTTCCCTTTTTCAAATGGCATCGTCTGCAGAAATATAAGAACGAATTTTGTGATATAAAAACATGATTCAAAGTACATGAAATACTTCTTTAAGAGATATAAAAAATAAATAATGAATAGAAATGAAAACGCCAGTAATAAATAAATAAACGGAGAGACTTTTAAGATCGCACGTGAAAATATAACACCAATCTCAGATGTCTTCCTTGTCATTCACCTAAAATCTATTACTTAAAGTAAAAGGTTGCTGCTTCTTTCCTACGCGTTTCTAAACACGTGTACTTCAGCGTTATTATATCCCCAAATACTAAGGTGCTACTAGTAGTCAGCCAGCTACCAACACTGATTATAGGTTCAGTGAGATACGCAACCACAGAAAACACTTCAAAATTTATACAGCAACAACTGGTGTAAAGTTTAGGCCAGTTCAGGGGTTGTATTTTGCTTCGCACGTTTCGTAACAGCTGACGTCAGCATTGCCATCGTAACCGAATAGCAAATCAATCAAGTAGCTTCTTGCATTCACTGCAGGGTAATGATGGAGTTAAACCTGAATGAAAAACATCAATACAGAGGCAGTGTGACTAATTAAACCCCGAATCACGCAATGAATTACGAAATATAGTCTCAGACTTGCAGCATTATTTCAGAATTGTGTTCAAATTACCACACTTTGAATCCACTGGAAAGTGGCCACGTTTCAAAGTCAAAAATTGAACAAGTGCAGTATTCTTTCGGAGAAACTTAATGTTTACGTTATTTTAAGGTACAATGAGTAAGCGATTCACTTCACATACAGGGTGTAGCGGGTGTACAGGGTGTTTTGCCTTAGTATTACACACATCAGTATGTTGGTAGATTTTTCTCTGCGTCTAACGGTCTTCCCACGAAAACGGCACAACTTTACTACCTGATGTTTTATGCACAGTCGTAACTGCACCACTTGTCACTATAGATTAACAGTTGTGCGTCCAAGCGTCCACTCTTCAACATGACCTGCTGCCCAGAGGAACAAGTATCAATGGCTTGGTCTTGCCACATGTACTCAGAGGTACTACCCAAACTATAATTATGTGTGTTATTATGTGTAAATCTTCCTTCTTCCTCTGCTGAGGCGGAAGTGGAGCTCTTTGCTGATGTTGTAAGTGTGGTTATGAGCCAAAGAGAGATGCGACAATGTTGTTGTTGTTGTGGTCTTCAGTCCTGAGACTGGTTTGATGCAGCTCTCCATGCTACTCTATCCTGTGCAAGCTTCTTCATCTCCCAGTACCTACTGCGGCCTACCTCCTTCTGAATCTGCTTAGTGTATTCATCCCTTGATCTCCCTCTACGATTTTTACCCTCCTCGCTGCCCTCCAATACTAAATTGGTGATCCCTTGATGCCTCAAACATGTCCTACCAACCGATCCCTTCTTATAGTCAAGTTGTGCCACAAACTTCTCCTCTCCCCAATCCTATTCAATACCTCGTCATTAGTTATGTGATCTACCCATCTATTCTTCAGCATTCTTCTGTAGCACCACATTTCGAAAGCTTCTATTCTCCTCTTGTCCAAACTATTTATCGTCCATGTTTCACTTCCATACATGGCTACACTACATACAAATACTTTCAGAAACGACTTCCTGACACTTAAATCTATACTCGATGTTAACAAATTTCTCTTCTTCAGAAACGCTTTCCTTGCATTGCCAGTCTACATTATATATTCTCTCTACTTCGACCACCATAAGTTATTTTGCTCCCCAAATAGCAAAACTCCTTTACTACTTTAAGTATCTCATTTCCTAATCTAATTCCCTCAGCATCACCCGACTTAACTCGACTACATTCCATTATCCTCGTTTTGCTTTTGTTGATGTTCATCATATATCCTCCCTTCAAGACACTATCCATTCCGTTCATCTGCTCTTCCAAGTCCTTTGCTGTCTCTGACAGAACTACAATGTAATCGGCGAACCTTAAGGTTTTTATTTCTTCTCCATGGATTTTAATATCTACTCCGAATTTTTCTTTTGTTTCCTTCACTGCTTGCTCATATACGGATTGAATAACATCGGGGAGAGGCTACAACCCTGTCTCACTCCCTTCCCAATCACTCCTTCCGTTTCGTGTCCCTCGACTCTTATAACTGCCATCTAGTTTCTGTACAACTTGTATGCAACAATAGAAGGAATAATAAATGAAATACCGAGAAAAATTGTACACTGGTCATCGGTTAACTGCCTACAGTTAACTGAGAAAATCGTAGTTTATTAACACTGTACAAAGTAGGATGTATAATCAATAGTAATAATAGGCAGCAGGGGAAAGGAAATGCGTTAAACTGGCTGTTCAAATTACACGGTGTGCGTAGTGATCAGAATTTGAATTGGAAATCACATGTTGCAAATTTTCTCGAACAGTCAAATTTGGGGCCGGCCGCTGTGGCCGAGCAGTTCTAGGCGCTTCATTCCGGAACCGCGCTGCTGCTACGGTCGCAGATTCGAATCCTGCCTCGGGCATGGATGTGTGTGATGTCCTTAGGTTAAGTTAGGTTTAAGTAGTTCTTAGTTCTAAGAGACTGATGACCACAGATGTTAAGTCCCATAGTGCTTAGAGACATTTGAACCCAAGTTTGGGAACATCTGCTCTACGTACAATTTCTGCTTTTAACAATGAAAGCATCAGGAAGTTGGTTTACTTGGCATACTTCCATTCATTGACAAATGGAATAATTTTATTGGGAATTATCTACATGCGAGGGCTAATCGGAAAGTAAGAAACGATAGGTCGCGAAATGGAAAACACAGTGAAAATCAAAACTGCTTTATTTGCAGCAGTTAGCTACAACTTCCAGCTACTTATCTCCATATTCGCCGATCCGACGTAGACGTTTGTCGTAGCATTGTACCAACTTTTCAATACCCTCGTTATAGAAGGCAGCCGCCAGTGCTTTCCGCCAATTCTCTACGCTGACCTACAGCTCGTTGTTTGCGCCAAAATTGTGTCTTCATAGCCAGCGGTTTATATGAGCAGAGATGAAACTCAGAGGGAGACAATTACGGGCTGTATTGTGGGTAATCAAACATTTCCAATTGAAAACGATGCAGTAAGCATCTTCATTGCCCCTGCAGAATGCGGCTGAGCATTTTCTTGAAGAAGAAAACGCATGACAGTTATGCATTGTTGGCTGCATAGCTTCAGGCGAAATTTCTCACCAGGCCCTTGTACTTGGTGGAAGACACTGTTGTTCTAGGTATCTTTATGTGCTCCCTGTGTGCTCAGAACTAAAACGAACGACTTAACGCGCTCGACGGGCATACTAGAGATTCTGCCCAACACACATGTGCAAAACTTCATCGGATTTTCACTGTGGTTTCTATTTCGCGACCGATCGTTCCTTACTTTCCGAATAGCCCTCGTAGATATAAAGTATTCACTGCACAGAAATATCATATGGGAATAACATACAGAGTCTATTCTCGAGCCTCATGTTTAAAAATCCTAGGTATAGCAACAACAACAACCACTTCACAATAAATTAATTCTCGTATGGATTTTGTTGTTAAGAACCAGTCGCTATTTGAAAATAATTGTAGACTTCATAACAGGGATCGAAAATAGTTACCACTAACCACAACTTAACTTTACTGCTCTACAAGAAGAAGTAAAATATGTAGCCATAAAAATATTTGACCGCATTTCTTGTCAGAGGTGTTGTCGGATAATGAAAATTAAAAGAAAAAGTCCTATCGTTTCTGACTGACCACTCCCTCTATTCCACAAATAATTTCTGAACAGATAATACAGTGGGATGAGAAAAATCGTGGGACACCTCCTAATACTGTGTCGGATCTCCTTTTTCCCGGAAAAGCGCAGCAACTCGCTGTGGCATGGCCTCAACAAGTCGTTGGAAGTTGTTACGGCGTAAAGTCAGCGCCGGCACGCCAGTCGGGAACGACAGGGAAGAGATGGCTGTGAGAAGAGGTCAGCCAATCGCACCCTGACAGACCTCCTTCCAGGACGACAACGTGACAGCAGCGGCCCCTACGTGAAGACGACATGAGCGCCGCACCCGACTGGTAGGAAGCCCACTTCGATAGCAGCTTCTATGTTAGCCACTTCGTTAGGAATCTTTATGTAGCACAGTCTTGTGTTTGTCTATTCTGAAGAATACTGATTATTTTGTATGTCACCCTTTGCTCACGACACATCTATCAAAGTTAAGTATTGTAATTGTAATAAAACTCATAAATACGAGTTGTTTGATTGTTTGTCCAGCGAACCGAGCATGCAGGCTTCCTAGACGCAACAGAAGTCGCCTGCAGAAATATTGAGCCATGCTGCGTCTATAGCCGCCCATAGTTGCGAAACTATTGTCGGTGCAGGATTCGGTGCGCGAACTGACCTCTCCATTATGTCCCACAAACGTTCGATGGGATACACATTGGGCGATATGGCTGGCCAAATCGTTCGTTCTAACTGTCCAGAATCTTCTTCAAACCAATCGCGACATGGTGCGGTGTTATCCAAAAAAAGTCCATCGTCGAATGGCTACAACTGGTCCCCAAATTGGCAAACATAACCATTGATCGGTTCAGTTGGACTGAAGGACCCAGTTCATTCCATGTAAACACAGCCCACACCATTATGGAGCCAAAACGAGGTTATACAGTACGTTGTTTATTACCTGGGTCCATGGCCTCGTGGGATCTGGGCCACACTCGAACCCTACTATTAGCTCTTACCAACTGTGAAATCGGGACTGATCCGACCAGGTCACAGTTTTCCAGTCGTCTAGGGTCCAACCGATATGGACACGAGCCCAGGAGAGGTACTGCAGGCGATATCTACATCTACATCCATACTCCGCAAACTACCTGACGGTGTGTGGCGGAGGATACTTTGAGCACCTCTATCGGTTCTCCCTTCTATTCCAGTCTCGTATTGTTCGTGGAAACAAAGATTGCCGGTATGCCTCTGTGTGGGCTCTAATCTCTCTGATTTTATCCTCATGGTCTCTTCGCGAGACATACGCAGGAGGGAGCAATATACTGCTTGACTCCTCGGTGAAGGTATGCTCTCGAAACTTCAGCAAAAGCCAGTACCGAGCTACAGAGCGTCTCTCCTGCAAAGTCTTCCACTGGAGTTTATCTATCATCTCCGTAACGCTTTCGCAATTACTAAATGATCCTGTAACGAAGCGCGCTGCTCTCCGTTGGATCTTCTCTATCTCTTCTGTCAACCCTATCTGGTATGGATCCCACACTGGTGAGCAACACTCAAGCAGTGGGCGAACAAGTGTACTGTAACCTACTTTGTTTTCGGATTGCGTTTCCTTAGGATTCTTCCAATGAATCTCATTCTGGCATCTGCTTTACCGACGATCAACTGTGTATGATCATTCCATTTTAAATCACTCCTAATGTCTACTCCCAGATAATTTATGGAATTAACTGCTTCCAGTTGCTGATATGCTATACTGTAGCTAAATGATAGAGGATCTTTCTTTCTATGTATTCGCAACACATTACACTTTTCTACATTGAGATTCAATTGCCATTCCCTGCACCATGCGTCAATTCGTTGCAGATCCTACTGCATTTCAGTACAATTTTCCATCCTTACAACCTCTCGATATACCACAGCATCGTCCGCAAAAAGCCTCAGTGAACTTTCGATGTTATGCACAAAGTCATTTATGTACACTCCTGGAAATTGAAATAAGAACACCGTGAGTTCATTGTCCCAGGAAGGGGAAACTTTATTGACACATTCCTGGGGTCAGATACATCACATGATCACACTGACAGAACCACAGGCACATAGACACAGGCAACAGAGCATGCACAATGTCGGCACTAGTACAGTGTATATCCACCTTTCGCAGCAATGCAGGCTGCTATTCTCCCATGGAGACGATCGTAGAGATGCTGGATGTAGTCCTGTGGAACGGCTTGCCATGCCATTTCCACCTGGCGCCTCAGTTGGACCAGCGTTCGTGCTGGACGTGCAGACCACGTGAGACGACGCTTCATCCAGTCCCAAACATGCTCAATGGGGGACAGATCCGGAGATCTTGTTGGCCAGGGTAGTTGACTTACACCTTCTAGAGCACGTTGGGTGGCACGGGATACATGCGGACGTGCATTGTCCTGTTGGAACAGCAAGTTCCCTTACCGGTCTAGGAATGGTAGAACGATGGGTTCGATGACGGTTTGGATGTACCGTGCACTATTCAGTGTCCCCTCGACGATCACCAGTGGTGTACGGCCAGTGTAGGAGATCGCTCCCCACACCATGATGCCGGGTGTTGGCCCTGTGTGCCTCGGTCGTATGCAGTCCTGATTGTGGCGCTCACCTGCACGGCGCCAAACACGGATACGACCATCATTGGCACCAAGGCAGAAGCGACTCTCATCGCTGAAGACGACACGTCTCCATTCGTCCCTCCATTCACGCCTGTCGCAACACCACTGGAGGCGGGCTGCACGATGTTGGGGCGTGAGCGGAAGACGGCCTAACGGTGTGCGGGACCGTAGCCCAGCTTCATGGAGACGGTTGCGAATGGTCCTCGCCGATACCCCAGGAGCAACAGTGTCCCTAATTTGCTGGGAAGTGGCGGTGCGGTCCCCTACGGCACTGCGTAGGATCCTACGGTCTTGGCGTGCATCCGTGCGTCGCTGCGGTCCGGTCCCAGGTCGACGGGCACGTGCACCTTCCGCCGACCACTGGCGACAACATCGATGTACTGTGGAGACCTCACGCCCCACGTGTTGAGCAATTCGGCGGTACGTCCACCCGGCCTCCCGCATGCCCACTATACGCCCTCGCTCAAAGTCCGTCAACTGCACATACGGTTCACGTCCACGCTGTCGCGGCATGCTACCAGTGTTAAAGACTGCGATGGAGCTCCGTATGCCACGGCAAACTGGCTGACACTGACGGCGGCGGTGCACAAATGCTGCGCAGCTAGCGCCATTCGACGGCCAACACCGCGGTTCCTGGTGTGTCCGCTGTGCCGTGCGTGTGATCATTGCTTGTACAGCCCTCTCGCAGTGTCCGGAGCAAGTATGGTGGGTCTGACACACCGGTGTCAATGTGTTCTTTTTTCCATTTCCAGGAGTGTATATTGTGAATAGCAACGGTCCTACGACACTCCCCTGCGGCACACCTGAAATCACTCTTACTTCGGAAGACTTCTCTCCATTGAGAATGACATGCTACGTTCTGTTATCTAGGAACTCTTCAATTCAATCACACATTTGTATATGTGATATGGTGCTGTTAGCAAAGCCACTCGCGTCGGTCGTCTGCTGCCATAGCCCATGAACGCCAAATTTCACCGCATTGTCCTAACGGACACGTTCGTCGTACGTCCCACATTGATTTCTGCAGTTATTTCACGCAGTGTTCCTTGTCTGTTAGCACTGACAACTCTACGCAAACGCCGCTGCTCTCGTCGGCCACTGCGTAGTCCGTGGTGAGAGGTAATACTTGATATCTGGTATTCTCGTGACGCTCTTGACACTGTGGATCTCGGAATATTGAATTGTTTAACTATTTGCCAAATGGAATATCCAATGCGCCTAGTTCCAAATACTATTCAGCGTTCAGAGTCTGTTAATTTCCGTCGTGCGGCCATAATTACGTCGAAAAGCTTTTCACATGAATCACCTGAGTGAAAATAACGGATCCGCCAAGACACTGCCCTTTTGTACCTTGTGTACGAGATACTACCTCCATCTGTGTATATTGTTATCCCATGACTTTTGTCACATCAGTGGCCTATGTCCTATGTGACGATTGGCCTATGTGGTTTGGTCACATTTAGTAAAGTTTATTGCACATAAAGAAAAATACAGTTACGTAAAAGGCCGCCTTGTAACCTCATCTTCGCAGAGAACATGACTGAGGTTTCTTATAATGAGAAATGAGAAGAAATTTTATACAGTCAATATTGAATTCAAAACTGTTTTTACTGACCGGTTTCGACAGGTATGAATGGCATCTTCCTACCTTTAAGGATTTTAAAGGTCTGTAAGTGACAGTCTTACCTTTCGAAATCGGCCAATAAAAACAGTTTTGAACTCGATCTTGGGTATATAAAATTTATTTGAAATGTGTCTATTCGTAAAGGTACTGATATGTCCTACATTACTGCGGACTGCTGCAAATATGATTTCCAGAACAGGCGAGCAATTAATTTAACAAAGCAGAGGCGACAGCTCTGCGATAAGGTCCCTTTTCTCTGTGGCATACTCAGAGATAAATCGACCACGCCGATCTCCCAGCTTGATTGTGCTAGCATGGTAGTAAATTGTCTACATGTAAGTTAGACGCTAGGAAGACGATTTGGCGTACGAAGAGAGTACAACGAATCGACGATGACTGGGAGAGGAAGAATCGTAGGTCAAGCGGATTAAAATTAAGTGATCGGCCGGAACTTGTCAATCGAGGTCTACGTCCCTCATATAGTTTCAATGCCAGAAAGGTTCATTACAGCGTACATTATGTTACAGAGTGTACGTTTTACACCGAAGATTTTCCATACACCCTACCTACCGGCTCAGCCGCCCACGTATCGGACTACATGAGCCGCAGTAAGTAATCGTATTCCCTCTAAACATATCCAGCGGCCGAGGGGTGATACTTCTGCGCTCTTCTTGGTCCCCATACAGTAGCCTATTTCTGCAACCTGCTAGCCCCTTACTGAGTCAGCCGCAGTTGTCTGAATGCAGCCCGTGACACGCACGGTCGTAGCTCTGAATGTTAAATCGAACGACGGCCACAGACATGTGACTCAGCTATGTCATTGTACTCTAACATTCCGACTTGTGAGACACGTAAAGTAGTAAGCTATCACTACTTACATTAGTTACATTAGTAACCATAGTCTCTGGCATTACCCATCACAATTTTGGTTTTGCAGAGCTATTCACTCACACTCTATCTTTTACCAGCCACACTATCCAGATTCCTCGAGATGTTTCGTGGTTAACCGTCTATTTCTGCTTGGACAGAGATAGTGTTTACACTGGAGATAAAACAAGTATGGCAAAATATAAGGGGCGATCAAAATGTTTTCTATCGGAGGAAAAACAGTCTAGAATCTGTATGCCAATCAGACGAAATCGCCGTGAGCACTAAGACAGTCATTCCACCGATGGACTAGGTTGAAGGTTTCCGTTTGTTAAACACAGTGTCCTGTTGCGTGAAGGAGTCCGTGACTGCCTGCTGTTCACTCTCGTCCGTCGGGAATCGTCGACCCTTCAAGGACTATCGGGCGGGTGCTCGAGTGTCTCCCGCTTCAGCTGGCGTAACTTTTTCGATACGACATTTGAGATATGGGGACGTGTGTTGTCATGAAGCAGCAGCACCCAGCACGGAACTTGCAGCACTTCTCCACAACGGTGGGTTTCGACCAGTCATGGTCCCCTGTACACATTTTACATTCTCCGATGGACGTTTTTCCCTCGGCAGCCAAGAACAAAAAATAACAGCACGTCGGTCCTGTTTGGGCGCATTTGGTAATAACGTCGCTACAGTTCACGTTTCCGCATTTACCGCACGCGCTTGGAAAGACACGAATGCCTGTACGTCGGTGCTTATTTACCGGCATTGGAGTCGCGCCTTGTTGCAGGAGCAACGTTCTCAAACGGATCTTTTTAATCGCTCCTTATATACACTACTGGTCATTAACATTGCTACACCAAGAAGAAATGCGGATGATAAACGGGTATTCATTGGACAAATATATTATACTAGAACTTACATGTGATTACATTTTCACGCAATTTGGGTGCATAGATTCTGAGAAATCAGCACTCAGAACAGCCACCTCTGGCCGTAATAACGGCCTTGATACGCCTGGCCATTGGATGGCGTGTACAGGTACAGCTGCCCATGCAGCTTCATCACGATACCACAGTTCATCAAAAGTATTGAATGGCGTATTGAGACGAGCCAGCTGCTCGGCCACCATTGACCAGACGTTTTCAATTGATGGAAGATCTCGACAATGTGCTGGCCAGGGCAGCAGTCGAACATCTTCTTTAGGCCCATACAGGACCTGCAACATGCGATCGTGCGTTATCCTGCCGAAATGTAGGGTTTCGCAGGGTAGAGCCACGGGTTGTAACACATCTGAAATGTAACGTCCACTGTTCAAACTGCCGTCAATGAGAAAAGAGGTGACCGAGAAGTGTAACCAATGGCACCCTATACCATCACGCCGGGTGATACGCCAGTACGGCGATGACGAATACACGCTTCCAATGTGCGTTCACAGCGATGTCGCCAAACAGGGATGCTGTAAACAGAACCTGGATTCATCCGAAAAAATGAAGTCTTGCCCTTCGTGCACCCAGGTTCGTCGTTGAGTACACCATCGCAAGCGCTCCTGTCTGTGATGCAGCGTCAAGGGTAACCGCAGCCACGGTCTCCGAGCTGTTAGTCCATGCTGCTGCAAACGTCGTCCAACTGTTCGTCCAGATGGTTGTTGTCTTTCTTGCAAACGTCCCCATCCGTTGACTCAGGGATCGAGACGTGGCTGAACGATCCGTTACAGCCATGCGGATAAGTTGCCTGCCATCTCGACTGCTAGTGATACGAGGCCGTTGGGATCCAGCACGGCGTTCCATATTACCCTCCTGAACCCACCGATTCCATATTCTGCTAACAGTTATCGGATCTCGACCAACGTGAACAGCAATGTCGCGATACGATAAACCGCAATCGCTGTAGGCTACAATCCGACTTTTATCAAAGTCGGAAACGTGATGGTACGCATTTCTCCTCCTTACACGAGGCATCACAACAACGTTTCACCAGACAACGCCGGTCAACTGCTGTTTGTGTATGAGAAATCGGTTGGAAACTTTCCTCATGTCAGCACGTTGTAGGTGTCGCCACCGGTGCCAACCTTGTGTGAATGCTCTGAAAAGCTAATCATTTTGATATCACAGCATCTTCTTCGTGTCGGTTAAATTTTACGTCTGTAGCACGTCATCTTCGTGACGTAGCAATTTTAATGGCCAGTAGTGTAATTTTATTATCGTTGCCTTTAAACCACATCGGTCCTCTCCTCAGATGTATCAGTGGGTGATACTGTGCATCACTGCAACTGTAGGTGTTCAGTTTCACTGACAGCACACGGCCTTTCTTCTGGATTGCCATACTGTTCACTCACGTTATGGCTTGTCGAATGACACACTGGATGTCATACCGTCATAGAAAAGTGTACAGCGCCAGATTTGCACCTGGTGGCCACAACTGGACCTATTTTGCTTTAACGGATTAACATACCTGCAAGTTCGCTGCCATAAGATAATTGCAGCCCACACTGCACCTCCGTGAGTTGCTGCTCTTTAATTATAACAACGCGGTAAACAGCCTGTGGCTGCAAGGATGGTTTTATAACCGGCCGCTGTTGCCTCGCAGTGACGTGTCATTGTGTGCGATTACGACTGTCTGCTTAATAGAGAAAATAGTACCTAACATCGATTAGACCTGTACTTACGGTGCATCTGAATATGAGGTTGTCAGTCCCAATATCATCATGCATTAAAGAAATTATAAAACCACCCTTACAGTCAGAGGCTATTTCATTTATAATTGTTATACGAACAATGTCTGTACTCATGTTAACGGACACAGAGAAGTATTCAGATTTGCTCAACAGTATTCAATCTGGGTTGCTGCAGTTTGAAGGCGGATAACAAACACTTTCCGACGAGATACATTTCCTTTTTCGGGGGAGATTGCCGTCGAGTTTCAAACAGACTGCAATAGTTACTGGATGAGCAGAAGAGGGTGAGGCACGATCGTGGTCTATGGAATATTTTCGTGGGTTTCTGCAGGGCATTTAATCCGTGTGGAAAGCAATACTGAGCACGCGGTGGTCTAGGCAAAAGTTTAGCAGAGGCGTCATGCCTCCAAAGGCGCTCATCCAACAAATGGAGCCATCGCCGCAACTCAAGCTGGACTTCCAGCATGTTCCTGCTTAGGGTAGGAGAGGTGAGGAGGCAGTCATCAGTTTGTCCGTTCACAGACAACGTTTGCTGCGTCATTAAACAGGTCCTACCACGTCCACTCCTCCTCTACTGTCCTTGGCACTATCTAGTAAGAGCTGACCGCTGCAGGACAGCCGGGTCCACTTCATAGGCCCATTGTGAGTTTTAAATTCGTTCTTAGTGTCTATATCGCCCCAGGCCTCCTTCTGCGTACTTGCGGGACTCGTGTGCAATACGATCTTGTGTATCCATTGATAACCTAGTGTGGGCCGTCACCCAATATATGTATGATAGAAGTCATGAGGGGTGAGAAAGTATACTGTTCCATTTAGTTCGTTGAAAGCGCCTCAATTAAAATTGCTACACAACGAAGATGACGTGCTACAGACGGGGAATTTAACGGACAGGGAGAAGATGCTGTGAAATGATTAGCTTTTCAGAGCATTCACACAAGATTGGCGCCGGTGGCGACACCTACAACGTACTGTCATGAGGAAAGTTTCCAACCGATTTCTCATACACAAACAGTAATTGACCGGCGTTGCCTGGTGAAACGTTGTTCTGATGCCTCGCGTAAGGAGGAGAAATGCGTACCATCACGTTTCCGACTTTGATAAAGGTCGGGTTGTAGCCTATCGCGATTGCGGTTTATCGTATCGCGACATTGCTGCTCGCGTTGATCGAGATCCAATGACTGTTAGCAGAATACAGAATCGGTGGGTTCAGGAGGGTAATACGGAACATCGTGCTGGATCCCAACGGCCTCGTATCACTAGCAGTCGAGATGACAGGCATCTTATTCGCATAGCTGTAACGGATCGTGCAGCCACGTCTCGATCCCTGAGTCAACAGATGGGGACATTTGCAAGACAACAACCATCTGCACGAACAATTGGATGACGTTTGCAGCAGCATGGACTATCAGCTCGGAGACCATGGCTGCGGTTACCCTTGACGCTGCACCACAGACAGGAGCGCCTGCGATGGTGTACTCAACGACGAACCTGGGTGCACGAATGGCACAACGTCATTTTTTCGGATGAACCAAGATTCTGTTTACAGCATCATGATGGTCGCATTCGTGTTTGGCGCCATCGCGGTGAACGCACCCCGGAAGCGTGTATTCCTCATCGCCATACTGGCGTATCACCCGGCGTGATGGTTTCGGGTGCTATCGGTTACACCTCTCGGTTACCTCTTGTTCGTATTGACGATCCTTTGAACAGTAGACGTTATATTTCAGACATGTTACGAGCCGTGGCTCTACCCTTCATTCGATCCCTGCGAAACCCTACATTTCAGCAGAATAATGCACGGCCGCATGTTCCAGGTCCTGTACGGGCATTTCTGGATACAGAAAATGTTCGACTGCTGCCCTGGTCAGCACATTCTCCAGATCTCTCACCAATTGAAAACGCCTGGTGAATGGTGGCCGAGCAACTGGCTCGTCACAGTACGCCAGTCACTACTGTTGATGAACTGTGGTATTGTGTTGAAGCTGCATGGGCAGCTGTACCTGTACACGCCATCCAAGCTCTGTTTGACTCAATGCCTAGGTGTATCAAGGCCGTTATTACGGCCAGAGGTGGTTGTTCTGGGTACTGATTTCTCAGGATCTGTGCACCCAAATTGCGTGAAAATATAATCACATGTCAGTTCTAGTATCATACATTTGTCGAATGAATACCTGTTTATTATCTGCATTTCTTCTTGGTGTAGCAATTTTAATGGCCAGTAGTGTGTCTCATACATTTTTATTTTTTTTAACTGCGTTTGGAAATCAGAGCTTTCATGAAGACACTTTGTACATCTTGCAAGAAGTCATTTTCGTGTATGATGCTGCAATTTTTTTAATTCGAATGTTCACTTTTGTGTTTCATTATAGAGCAATTAATGTCACCCCATTAGATATTATAAAGTGACATCAACTAAAATATGTTGTATGAGTACAGCACTCCAGAGCACCACAGAAGTGTAGAAAGAACAACTTGTAATGACATCCGTGAAATTACGTTGTATGCTTGCAGCACTTCGTAATCCTCAAAGTAGTGTAGAAGTAATTACTTGTAACACCGTCCCTACTCAGAATGCGGCAACAACTGATACAGGTACGAAGCTCTGTATGCCTAAGAGGCGATAAGAAGTTTCCGTTTGAGGACATTGCTGCAGCGCGACTCCGATGCGGGAATATAAAGCACCGACGTGTAGACAAGGGGTTAGTGTCGCCTTCGAACGAACACTTTTTCATCGCTCATTACTGAACATAAAAAGTAGGGAGACTCTGTAAGTATATAACATAATTTTTGTATAATGTCGCTTGATAATGTCCAAGGGTGTGACATTAGCTAATAGATAATAAAATTAAATAAAGTGTTTATTACAAAAACTTCATACAGGAAAGTGGCTAGATTCAAGAAAAATGGAGCGGCTATGGGTCTAAGCAGTAAAGAGACTATTGAGATTATACGGGGTGCTCCTCGAAGCAGTCGTTACGCTCATTTTCTCTGCTGTTTCGACAGATATTTACAACTTTGGTTTTGCAGTGTGTAGCTGCAGTCATCCCAAATATATGCTACTCATAACGTCTTTCCTGCGACACCTAGTGTCAACTGAATGATTCGGTTTGTTTCCCGTTCGAGGAAAATGATTTTTCATGGCGGCATATTCCGTTTTTGCAGCCAAACGCGAAAATTGTGAATTGACCCTAAATAACAAAAAGTATGATGTCATCCACATGTAGTGCGAAAAGGAATCCGTTAAACTTCGGTTACATTATAAATCAGTCTAATCTAAAGGCCGTAATTTCAACTAAATATCTAGGAATTACAAGTTCGAACAATTTAAAGTGGAAGAACACATAGAAGACGTTGTGGGGAAGGTAAACCAAAGACTGCGTTTTATTGGCAGAACGCTTAGAAAATGTAACAGAGCTATTAAAGAGACTGCCTGCACTACGCTTGTCCGTTCTATTTTGGAGTACTGCTGAGCGGTCTGGGATCCTTAACAGATAGGATTAGCGGAGTACATAGAAAAAGTTCAAAGAAGAGCAACACATTTTGTATTATCGCGAAATAGGGGAGAGAGTGTCACGGACATGATACAGCATTTTGGATGGACACCATTAAAACAAATGTGTTTTTCGTTGCGGCGGAATCTTTTCATGAAATTTCAATCTCCAATTTTTTCCTACGAATGCGAAAATATTTTGTTGGTGCCGACCTACATAGGGATATGAGAGCTCGCACGGAAAGATATCGGTGTTCGTGTTTTCCGCATGCTGTTAGAGAACTATTGTGAAGGTTGTTCGATGAAGCCTCTGCCAGGCACTTAAGTGTGATTTTCAGGGAATCCATTTAGATGTGGCCTGAAATAAATGTTTGTTTTATGAATAAAATGAATGAGTTATATAATGTTTACAACCATGTTACTATATTACGTTTCCTATCGTTATTCTCATGTTTCCCAGGTTAGAAACAACTTTTTCAGTACAAATTTCGTGAGATGCAAGTATCGTTTGGTGTTACTTACGATATCCGCTGCATTTAGTCCATGTGTATCGTCCTGGAGAAGTATGTGGTCGATCTGCATCAACCAAGTGGCTGATTTTCGGCGTATTTTCGACCACATATATCACAGCACCTCATTTTTCACTGTGAATGTTTACAGAGTGCAGTATTGCCAACTGTCGCTGTCGTCTTTTGTTTGTGTTGTGATTTGTATCTATGATTTGTTATTTCTTCATCATACTACGGACTGTAAACACATACATTCAGTACACAGCAAAAAGTGAAAGTGAAGTACTGAAATAAATGTGCCCGGAGAAATCGCTGAAAATCGGCCATCTGGAGAATGCAGACCGATAGACCGATTAAATACATATCCAGGACGAAACACATGGACTAAAAACACCGGAAATCGTAAGTAAGCCAAACGATAATTTAACCTAGCGAAACTTGTGCCGGCTGGTGTGGCCGAGCGGTTCCTTGCGTTTCAGTATGGAAACGCGCGACCGCTGCGGTCGCAGGTTCGAATGGATGTGTGTGATGTCCCTAGGTTAGTTAGGTTTAAGTAGTTCTAAGTTCTAGGGGACTGATGACCTCAGATGTTAAGTCCCATAGCGCTCAGAGCCATTTTTGCGAAACTTGTGCTGCAAATGCTCTTTCTATCACAAAAACTCGAGAATAATATGAGAAAACGTAATATAATAACATAAAATGTTATTTTATCCACATTTTGCAGCTTAAAACGTGACTGTATTCAAAATGTTTTAGTACATGTCGCTTCATTAAAGAGGCAAATGTTCAAATGTGCGTCTTCAATGAAGTGACATGCATTAAAACGACAGAGAAAATAATGTTCGCCGGTGCTAAAACGTTAAAAATGCTTTCCTTGGATTATGTGGTAAGTTAACACTGCTCATTTTCCACTATTTCGTACATATTTTCCGCGCTCGACCTACGATATTCATAACCTAACATTAAACGTTTTCGTGACAGGAATGTGCATTTCACCTCATTCAAGAGAAGAAATAAAACATTTATTGAGACAAATTACACCTGACGATGGACCCACAGGGTCCGAAATGCATCGTGTAGTTAATAAAACACGAAAAAGTTGTGACTGAAGGCGTTGTTTAATTCATACTCATTTAATATAGTTATGAAACAAACATGTATCACAGGCCATTGAAGATGCTTCATAAATAAATGAAGCAAAACGCGTATGACAAAAAAGAAAGTGCCTTTCATTTCCTTACAGAGACGAGATATACCCCCATGAATTTTGCAGCAGCTAAGGAGCAACGCAAAACGGAAAAAATGACCAAAACGATGCGACATTCGTTTATCGACAGAGACAGTAACACAAGAAGAATAACCAGTCCTCCGCCAGCACCATCACGGTTCGATCTGCCGCTTGACTGCTAGTGCCTTGCAGCAGTGCGGCTCATTCCCTACTGGAGTACTGGCTATTCATCCTGCTTTACTGTCTCCTTTAATACACATTGATGAAACAACTGACTTGGGAGCGCTCTTTACAGGGTGGTCCATTGATAGTGGCCGGGCCAAATATCTCGCGAAATAAGCGTCAAACGAAACAACTACAAAGAACGAAACTCGTCTAGCTTGAAGGGGGAAACCAGATGGCGCTAAGGTTGGCCCGCTAGATGGCGCTGCCATAGGTT
Organism: Schistocerca piceifrons; assembly: GCF_021461385.2. Classification (NCBI taxonomy): domain Eukaryota; kingdom Metazoa; phylum Arthropoda; class Insecta; order Orthoptera; family Acrididae; genus Schistocerca; species Schistocerca piceifrons. The sequence goes on from NC_060143.1 coordinate 235,433,298, forward strand.
CAAATGGTTCAAATGGCTCTGAGCACTATGGGACTCAACTGCTTAGTCCCCTAGAACTTAGAACTAGTTAAACCTAACTAACCTAAGGACATCACAAACATCCATGCCCGAGGCAGGATTCGAACCTGCGACCGTAGCGGTCTTGCGGTTCCAGACTGCAACGCCTTTAACCGCGCGGCCACTTCGGCCGGCCCTGCCATAGGTCAAACGGATATCACTGCGTTTTATTAAATACGAACCCCCAATTATTATTACATATTCATGTAGTACGTAAAGAAATATGAAAGTTTTAGTTGGACCACTTTTTCCGCTTTGTGATAGATGGCGCTGTAATAGTCACAAACGTTTAAGTACGTGGTATCACGTAACATTCCGCCAGTACGGACGGTATTTGCTTCGTGATGCATTACCCGTGTTAAAATAACCGTTTACCAATTGTGGAAAAGGTCAATATCGTGTTGATGTATGGCTATTGTGATCAAAATGACCAACGGGCGTGTGCTATGTATGCTGCTCAGTATCCTGGACGACATCACCCAAGTGTCCGGACTGTTCGCCGGATAGTTACGTTATTTAAGGAAACAGGAAGTGTTCAGCCACATGTGAAACGTCAACCACGACCTGCAACAAATGATGATGCCCAAGTACGTGTTTTAGCTACTGTCGCGGCTAATCCTCACATCAGTAGCAGACAAATTGCGCGAGAATCGGGAATCCCAAAAACGTCGGTGTTGAGAATGTTACACAACATCGATTGCACCCGTAGCATATTTCTATGCACCAGGAATTGCATGGCGACGACTTTGAACTCGTGTACAGTTCTGCAACTCGGCACAAGAGAAATTACGGGACGATGACAGATTCTTTGTAGGCGTTCTATTTAGCGACGAAGCGTCATTCACTAAAAGCGGTAACGTAACCCGGCATAATATGCACCACTGGGCAACGGAAAATCCACGATGCCTGCGACAAGTGGAACATCAACGACCTTCGCGGGTTAATGTATGGTGCGGCATTATGGGAGGAAGGATAATTGGCCCTGATTTTATCGATGGCAATCTAAATGGTGCAATGTATGCTGATTTCCTACGTGATGTTCTACCGATGTTACTACAAGATGTTTCACTGCATGACATAATGGCGATGTACTTCCAACATGATGGATGTCCGGCACATAGCTCGCGTGCGGTTGAAGCGGCATTGAATAGCATATTCCATAACAGGTGGATTGGTCGTCGAAGCACCATACCATGGCCAGCACGTTCACCGATCTGACGTCCGCGGATTTCTTTCTGTGGGGAACGTTGAAGGATATTTGCTATCGTTATCCACCGACAACGCCTGGCTACATGCGTGAGCGCATTGTCAATGCATGTGCGAACATTACGGAAGGCGAACTACTCGCTGTTGAGAGGAATGTCGTTACACGTATTGCCAAATGCATTAAGGTTGACGGACATCATTTTGAGCATTTATTGCATTAATGTGGTGTTTACAGGTAATCACGCTGTAACAGCATGCGTTCTCAGACATGATAAATTGACAAACGTACATGTATCACAATGGAACAACAAAATGTTCAAACGTACCTACGTCCTGTATTTTTATTTAAAGAACCTACCTGTTACCAACTGTTCGTCTAAAATTGTGATCCATACGTTTGTAACTATTACAGCGCCATCTATCACAAAGCAAGAAAAGTGGTCCAAAGGGTTCAAATGGTTCAAATGGCTCTGAGCACTATGCGACTTAACTTCTGAGGTCATCAGTCGCCTAGAATTTAGAACTAATTAAACCTAACTAACCTAAGGACATCACATACATCCATGCCCGTGGCAGGATTCGAACCTGCGACCGTAGCGGTCGCTCGCCTCCAGACTGCAGCGCCTAGAACCGCACGGCCACTCCGGCTGGCAAAAGTGGTCCAACAAAAACATTCATATTTCTTTACGTACAACACGAATATGTAATAAAAATGGGGGTTCCCGTTTTAAAAAACGCAGTTGATATCCGTTTGACCTATGGCAGCGCCATCTAGCGGGCCAACCATAGCGCCATCTGGTCTGCCGCTTCAAGCTAGACAAGTTTCGTGTTTGTAGTTTCTTTTTTTGTGATTGTACCCGTGGGCTAGGGGTAGCATCTTTGATTCATAATCAAAACATCTTCGGTCCCGCGTTCGATCCCCGCCACTGCCTAAATTTTGATAAATAATCAGCATTGGCGGCCGAAGACTTCCGGCTTAAGAAGTCAGCCTCATTCTGCCAACGGCCTTGTCAAAGAGGGCGGAGGAGCGGATAGAGGTTCAGGGCACTCTCTTGTCCTAGGGGTGGGAAATTGCCCCTAAAGGCGGGAGAATCAGCAATGATCAACGACATGAGGATGCAGAAGGCAATGGAAACCACTGCATTAAAGACACGTAACGTGTATCCACAGGATATGTGGCCTGTAATTGAAGAAGTGTCATGATGATCTCTCCATTGGCAAAAGATTCCGGAATAGTCCCCCATTCGGATCTCCGGGAGGGGACTGCCAAGGGGGAGGTTACCATGAGAAAAAGATTGAATAATCAACGAAAGGATAACGTTCTACGAGTCGGGGCGTGGAATATCAGAAGTTTGAACGTGGTAGGGAAACTAGAAAAACTGAAAAGGGAAATGCAAAGGCTCAATCTAGATATAGTAGGGGTCAGTGAAGTGAAGTGGAAGGAAGACAAGGATTTCTGGTCAGATGAGTATCGGGTAATATCAACAGCAGCAGAAAATGATATAACAGGTGTAGGATTCGTTATGAATAGGAAGGTAGGGCAGAGGGTGTGTTACTGTGAACAGTTCAGTGACCGGGTTGTTCTAATCAGAATCGACAGCAGGCCAACACCGACAACGATAGTTCAGGTATACATGCCGACGTCGCAAGCTGAAGATGAACAGATAGAGAAAGTGTATGAGGATATTGAAAGGGTAATGCAGTATGTAAAGGGGGACGAAAATCTAATAGTCATGGGCGACTGGAACGCAGTTGTAGGGGAAGGAGTAGAAGAAAAGGTTACAGGAGAATATGGGCTTGGGACTAGGAATGAAAGAAGAGAAAGAATAATTGAGTTCTGTAACAAGTTTCAGCTAGTAATAGCGAATACCCTGTTCAAAAATCACAGGAGGAGGAGGTAGACTTGAAAATCGCCGGGAGATACGGGAAGATTTCAATTAGATTACATCATGGTCAGACAGAGATTCCGAAATCAGATACTGGATTGTAAGGCGTACCCAGGAGCAGATATAGACTCAGATCACAATATAGTAGTGATGAAGAGTAGGCTGAAGTTCAAGACATTAGTCAGGAAGAATCAATACGCAAAGAAGTGGGAGACGGAAGTACTAAGGAATGACGAGATACGTTTGAAGTTCTCTAACGCTATAGATACAGCAATAAGGAATAGCGCAGTAGGAAGTACAGTTGAAGAGGAATGGACATACCTAAAAAGGGCCATCACAGAAGTTGGGAAGGAAAACATAGGTACAAAGAAGGTAGCTGCGAAGAAACCTTGGGTAACAGAAGAAATACTTCAGTTGATCGATGAAAGGAGGAAGTACAAACATGTTCCAGGAAAATCAGGAATACAGAAATACAAGTCGCTGAGGAATGAAATAAATAGGAAGTGCAGGGAAGCTAAGACGAAATGGCTGCAGGAAAAATGTGAAGACATCGAAAAAGATATGATTGTCGGAAGGACAGACTCAGCATACAGGAACGTCAAAACAACCTTTGGTGACATTAAAAGCAACGGTGGTAACATTAAGAGTGCAACGGGAATTCCACTGTTAAATGCAGAGGAGAGAGCAGATAGGTGGAAAGAGTACATTGAAATCCTCTATGAGGGTGAAGATTTGTCTGATGTGATAGAAGAAGAAACAGGAGTCGATTTAGAAGAGATAGGGGATCCAGTATTAGAATCGGAATTTCAAAGAGCTTTGGCGGACTTACGGTCAAATAAGGCAGAAGGGATAGATAACATTCCATCAGAATTTCTAAAATCATTGGGGGAAGTGGCAACAAAACTATTCACGTTGGTGTGTAGAATATATGAGTCTGGCGACATAGCATCTGACTTTCGGAAAAGCGTCATCCACACAATTCCGAAGACGGCAAGAGCTGACAAGTGCGAGAATTATCGCACAATCAGCTTAACAGCTCATGCATCGAAACTGCTTACAAGAATAATATACAGAAGAATGGAAAAGAAAATTGATAATGCGCTAGGTGACGATCAGTTTGGCTTTAGGAAAAGTAAAGGGACGAGAGAGGCAATTCTGACGTTACGGCTAATAATGGAAGCAAGGCTAAAGAAAAATCAAGACACTTTCATAGGATTTGTCGACCTGGAAAAAGCGTTCGACAATATAAAATGGTGCAAGCTGTTCGAGATTCCGAAAAAAACGTAGGGGTAAGCTATAGGGAGAGACGGGTCATATACAATATGTACAACAACCAAGAGGGAATAATAAGAGTGGACGATCAAGAACGAAGTGCTCGTATTAAGAAGGGTGTAAGACAAGGCTGTAACCTTTCGCCCCTACTCTTCAATCTGTACATCGAGGAAGCAATGATGGAAATAAAAGAAAGGTTCAGGAGTGGAATTAAAATACAAGGTGAAAGGATATCAATGATACGATTCGCTGATGACATTGCTATCCTGAGTGAAAGTGAAGAAGAATTAAATGATCTGCTGAACGGAATGAACAGTCTAATGAGTACACAATATGGTTTGAGAGTAAATCGGAGAAAGACGAAGGTTATGAGAAGTAGTAGAAATGAGAACAGCGAGAAACTTAACATTAGGATTGATGGTCACGAAGTCAATGAAGTTAAGGAATTCTGCTACCTAGGCAGTAAAATAACCAATGACGGACGGAGCAAGGAGGACATCAAAAGCAGACTCGCTATGGCAAAAAAGGCATTTCTGGCCAAGAGAAGTCTACTAATATCAAATACCGGCCTTAATTTGAGGAAGAAATTTGTGAGGATGTACGTCTGGAGTACAGCATTGTATGGTAGTGAAACATGGACTGTGGGATAACCGGAACAGAAGAGAATCGAAGCATTTGAGATGTGGTGCTATAGACGAATGTTGAAAATTAGGTGGACTGATAAAGTAAGGAATGAGGAGGTTCTACGTAGAATCGGAGAGGAAAGGAATATATGGAAAACACTGATAGGGAGAAGGGACAGGATGATAGGACATTTGCTAAGACATGAGGGAATGACTTCCATGGTACTAGAGGGAGCTGTAGAAGGCAAAAACTGTAGAGGAAGACAGAGATTGGAGTACGTCAAGCAAATAACTGAGGACGTAGGTTGCAAGTGCTACTCTGAGATGAAGAGGTTAGCACAGGAAAGGAATTCGTGGCGGGCCGCATCAAACCAGTCAGTAGACTGATGACCAAAAAAAAAAAAAAAGTTTCTTTTTTTGACGCTTATTTCGTGAGATATTTGGCCCGGTCACGATCAATGGACCACTCTCTATACAGGACATGTAAAATAACGTTTTAAAAATTAATTTGTTCGTAACGGGAAACAAACCGACGCTTTCCGTCGACACTGGCCTCTCATGAAAGACGTGGTGAGCTGAGTGCAGTTGCACACTCGAGAAACGAAACTACAGAAACACCAGAGAAAATGCTCCTGACGATTCTTAGGGAAGCACCCTGTATGTCTCAAGCGGCACGTGAAATGCAACGTTGTGTTGAGTTGTCGTCCTACACCTGCGGGGAAAGACACGCGCCGCTGCAGGCAGGGACGCTGTGCGTCGAGAAAGCGGCTCCCGCGGGTCATCCGGAGTGGTCGAACCAGGAAGAGAGTCGTCCAGTTTCCGCGCAGATGGCGGAAAGACGGATTGCAGTGCAGGGAGGAGGCGACTCTGGCATTATCGCGAGTGGAAAGCGTTGTAAGGGGCGCGGTAGCCAGAGCGGAGCACGCCCGCGGCTTGTGGGATGGCGCGTAATGACAGCCGCGCTCGCAGCGGAGCAGAAGAGACGCCGACGCGGACGGCGTGCGGGCGGGCAGAGGGGCGCTGACCGCCGACCGCGCCACATCCGCCGGCGCCGCTTTGAGGGGCGCCCAGCCTGCAAGCGGGCAGCGCTCCACAGGGCTCCGTACTCAGCCCCTTGATGTACTCAGACGTGGCGTACGTCGTCACTTTGCTCGAGATGTACACTACTGGCAATTAAAATTGCTACACTAAGAAGAAATGCAGATGATAAACGGGCGTTCATTGGACAAATATATTATACTAGAACTGACATGTGATTACATTTTCACACAATTTGGGTGCATAGATCCTGAGAAATCAGTACGAAGAACAACCACCTCTGGCCGTAATAACGGCCTTGATACGCCTGGGCATTGAGTCCAACAGAGCTTGGATGGCGTGTACAGGTACAGCTGCCCATGCAGCTTCAGCACGATACCACAGTTCATCAAGAGTAGTGACTGGCGTATAGCGATGAGCCAGTTGCTCGGCCACCATTGACCAGACCTTTTCAGTTGGTGAGAGATCTGGAGAATGTGCTGGCCAGGGCAGCAGTCGAACATTTTCTGTATCCAGAAAGGCCCATATAGGACCTGCAACATGCGATCGTGCACTGTCCTGCTAAAATGTAGGGTTTCGCAGGGATCGAATGAAGTGTAGAGCCACGGGTCGTAACAAATCTGAAATGTAACGTCCACTGTTCAAAGTGCCGTCAATGCGAGCAAGGGGTGACCGAGACCTGTAACCAATGGTACCCCATACCATCACGCCAGTATGGCGATGACGAATACACTCTTCCAATGTGCGTTCACCGCGATGTCAACAAACACGGATGCGACCATCATGATGCTGTAAACAGGACCTGGATTCATCCGAAAAAATGACGTTTTGCCATTCGTGCACCCAGCTTCGTCGTTGAGTACACCATCGCAGGCGCTCCTGTCTGTGGTGCAGCGTCAAGGGTAACCGCAGCCATGGTCTCCGAGCTGATAGTCCATGCTGCTGCAAACGTCGTCGAACTGTTCGTGCAGATGGTTGTTGTCTTGCAAACGTCCCCATCTGTTGACTCAGGGATCGAGACGTGGCTGCACGATCCGTTACAGCCATGCGGATAAGATGCCTGTCATCTCGACTGCTAGTCGTACGAGGCCGTTGGGATCCAGAACGGCGTTCCGTTTTACCCTCCTGAACCCACCGATTCCATATTCTGCTAACAGTCATTGGATTTCGACCAACGCGAGCAGCAATACGATAAACCGCAATCGCGAAAGGGCACAGTCCGACCTTTATCAATGTCGGAAACGTGATGGTACGCATTTCTCCTCCTTCCACGAGGCATTACAACAACGCTTCATCAGGCAACGCCGGTCAACTGCTGTTTGTGTATGAGAAATCGGTTGGAAACTTTCCTTATGTCAGAACGTTGTAGGTGTCGCCATCGGAGCCAACCTTGTGTGAATGCTCTGAAAAGCTAATCATTTGCATATCACAGCATCTTCTTCCTGTCGGTTAAATTTCGCGTCTGTAGCACGTCATCTTCGTGGTGTAGCGATTTTAATGGCCAATAGTATATTTTGAGGCTAGGAGCTCATGTTCAGGTGCTGAACCACACTATTTCGCCACTGTCTCCACATGCTAACACTATTACACATTTTCTCTGATGAGTTTGGGAGGCATCGTTGATTGATGAGTGGTGCAACTCAGGGATTTTGTGTATTTGTAGACAAATCTGCAGCTGTGGTAGCAGATTCTGACCCATAACAGACATGGGGGCCACCTCACTTCGTATCTCACGCAAACAGACGTAGTGAGGAAGTTGCTGTCCATCAAAGATTAGAATACATGCTTCCGATTTAATTTCAGGCCTAACACTGTTGCGGAATATTGCTTTAGGGCGTCTTCGCGCACCGACCATTGTCGGAGATATAACTTCTGTTAAAAGTTCCTCTACTGATATATCAGTGCCAGCTCTGCGAATGACGGGAGGACATCGGTTCAAATTTCCGTCCGGCCATCCAGCATTAGGTTTTCCGTGATTTCCATAACTCGCTCCAGGCAAATGGAGGGAGATTCCTTTGAAAAGGGCACGGCCTATTTCCTTCCCCATCCCTTCGTAATGTGAACTTGTGCCCTGTCTCTAATGACCGTACTGTCGATGGGACCTTAACCTCTAGTCTTCCTTCTTTCCTTCCTTCTGTGATTGACCAAATGACTTAGAATGTAGACTTCGAGTTCTCTTTCCTTTATAACACTTGAATATACTATGCTCTTAGCTGGTATCGTAGTACTGATTTCAACTTTATGTCTGTTTCTTACTGCCCATCTTGTGTTGACAACATGGCAGCCTAATTCATGTATTTCTTGGGGTAACGATGCTACGACTGTCATGTGGTGGATATTGCCACTCTCTTCCTTCTAAGAGCACAAAGTATAGTTGGTTCAAAATGGTTCAAATGGCTCTGAGCACTATGCGACTTAACTTCCAAGGTCATCAGTCGCCTAGAACTTAGAACTAATTAAACCTAACTAACCTAAGGACATCACACACATCCATGCCCGAGGCAGGATTCAAACCTGCGACCGTAGCGGTCGCTCGGTTCCAGACTGTTGCGCCTAGAACCGCACGGTCACTCCGGCCGGCAAGTATAGTTGCTATCCGTCATTTTATAGAAGATAGTCTTTAGGCATTATGTCTGATCAAAGTCTGATTCTGCACTGCTGATTTTGTGTCCTAGTTCCGCTGTTGTCTTATCTTTCTGTACGCTGCGTTAAGTCACTTCCATTTCTAATGGCAAGAGTTTATCTGTAACGTCACCTTTATCAATGTGTGTTTTCTTAGCCTTGGAGCCTTCATAGCTCTGAAGGCAGATTGGGTTTAACGTCCCGTGGAAATCTAGGTCATTAGAAACGGAGCACAAGCTCGGATTATGTTAAGGATGGGGAAGGAAATCGGTCGTGCCCTTTCAAAGGAACTATCCTGGCATTTGCCTGGACCGATTTAGGGAAATAACGGAAAACCTAAATCTGGACGGCCGGACGCGGGATTGATCCGTCGACCTCCCGAATGCGACTCCGGTGTGCTAGCCACTACGCCACCTCGCTCGGTTCAACACCCTGAGAATCATCGGTCATATCGACATCTACTGAGTCCCCGTACTACTTCTATGACGAGCGACAACTCTTCTGCTACAGATTGTCAGTCTCATTTTATTTTACAGGTTCGACTTCATCACATAAACTTTTACACTTAACTATTACCTGTCTCGGCTACTGCCATCTTCAGATCGGTTACAAACAAACACAAGGTGTTACCATGTAAGTTATGTTTGCTGGTGATGATCCGAATGCATCTGGTATTTATACAAAGAAACTGAGGCCAGCAAAGGGAATTATTGTTTGCGATACTGGTTAATTCCACGTATAGTATGTCAGTACATGTTTTATTGTCAGATGCTAGTTTTTCCATGTGAAGTAATTGTAATTAATGATTACGCATACCGCATTTTAACCATTACATTTGAGATACTGGTTAATCATGTACCCTAGCTATAGTTCCCTCTGCTGCCCTCATTTTTTTGGTATAAATACCAGATGCATTCGGATCATCACCAGCACTTCCTATGTACCTACCTCTTAGTGTGACGTAGACACTATATCAGAATATTTTTTGGTATGTATGGCTGATAAATTCCCATCTATTAAACGAAATTTACCAGCATGACAAAACAATTACTTAACCGTAAGATTAAGATAATTAACGAAACAGTGACTATTTATTAAAACATTAAAAAGTCGGTAGTATATAATAGATCCGGCGTGGGTTCTCCATGGCGGCGCGTCATGGCTTCTCTGTATGACGTCCTTGTTTTTCTGCGGCGGTACTTGCGGAGGAAGGCCCAGTCTCCCCGTCGCCAGACTAGGAGCTTCACATTTATGGTATTTGTACTTTTTATGTGGATTTTGAGAATGGATTTAATTCCACGTAACATTCGCAAATAGAGCGACGGATAAAACTACTGTCTATAGGTCTCCATACAAGCCCTAATTTCTCTTATCTTATCCTCGTGGTCCTTAAGAGAAATGGACGTTGGCGACAGTAGAATCGTTCTGCAGTTGGCTTCAAATGCCGATTCCCGAAATTGTCTCAATAGCGTTTCGTGAAATGAACCTCGTCTTCCCTCCAGGTGTTCCCATTCTAGTTCACGAAGCATGTCCGTAATACTCGCGTGTTGACAACAAACCGGTAACAAATTTATCAGCTCGCCTCAGAATTGACTTCTTTTAATCCGACCAGGTTGGGATTGCAAACACTCGAGCAGTAGTCGAAAACGCGTAGCACTAGTGTTATATACGTGTCATCCTTTATACATAGCTACAATTTCCTAAAATTCTCCCAATAAACCGACGTCGAGCATTCGCCTTCCCCACTGCCAGCCTTACGCTCTCGATTCGTTTTAAATCTCTTTGCAACGATACGGCTAGATATTTAATCCACGTGGCTCTGTCAAGCAGTGTACTACCAGTACCGTAGTCGAACATTACGGTTTTTTTCCCTACTCATCTGCATTAATTTAGATTTTTCTACGTTTACAACAAGCTGCCATTCATCACACCACCTATAAATTCTGTGTAAGTCATCTTACCTCCTCCCACGAACACTCAACGGCGACACCTTCACGTGTACCACAGAGTCATCAGCGAACAGCCGTCAATTGCTTCTCACCCTGTCCGTCAGATCACTTATGTGTACAGGATGAGGCAGCTAAGACAGCACATCCCAGATAAATCCAGAATGGATAAGTATATCTTTCGTGAATTCATAGCGGACAACAAGGCGAATTTCCTGACATAAGCAAATAATTTTTATCGTTTATAGTGGCAGTATTACGATGCCGACTTAATTTTTTTTGATGGAATTATATACTTTTTTCTATGTCATTTGAAAGAAGCTTCCAAGAGAACTTCAACGACATGTCATGTATGGGACATGATCGAATAGTATCAACGTAACAGCGCCGTAAACCACTGTCCCTCCGTCAACAGCAGAGGTTCCTGCTACACCAAAAGTAACCAAAAACCTAACTCAGGTACGGTCCTTGTGTTTATCTGTGCGCTTGAAGCCCATCAGTCTCTGTTATGCTAGTGCAGCAATCAGATAACTTACACATAAGGCTATTGAGACTTACACAATGCATACTACAGTGAAAGAGTGGATGCTGTTTAGGTCGAATCTCGTCAAACAATTAGAGCAGCCATACGATTGTATGTTGGAAGGTTCCCAGATCGTACCAAGCACTCACGATCTGTCTTTGAAACATTATAAAAAAATTCCATGAACTGTAAACCAACGAAAAAGAAGAGCAACTGATGAAAGAAATGAAACTAACATTTTAGCAGCAGTAACACGCAACGTAAATGTCACTAAGAGGTATCTCGGAAGCGCAAGAGGGATCAGACAAACGGGAGTTCTGCAGACTTTACATTGCATCGCAATTCATCCTCTTTACATTTTGCTGCGTCTTCAGCTTCATCGCAACGACTTCCAAAGTTGGTTACAGTTCTTCGAATATTATCTACTAAAAGTGCAACGGTAAGAGGCATATCTATGCATAATTTTGTTTAAGGAAGAAGCACAGTTTATAAATCATGGGCAGGTCAGTATTCGCGATATGCACTTATCATCAGTTGAAAATAAAGAAGTGGATAGAAACGAGGCTCTGAGATTATCAACGTTTGGTGCGTGTTTTTAAATACCCATATCAGTGGTCTTTGTATAACTGACTGAAATATAATCACTCTCAAGTGTCTCGAGTTCCTAAAATATGCCGCTGCCGCAGTTATTGGAATACATCCCAATGGGCAGAAGACAATCAGTATGGCACCAACATGACGGATGTCCCTCTCTTTCGCACAGTAACAACAGACCCTCTTAAGAGAACATTCGGAGAACATTGGAATAGTAGTTCAGGAAAGACGAAACGGTTTGTGTATTCACCAAAGTGAACATATCTATACTTGCATCTGTGTCGAAAATTTAAAACAAGAGGGCTATTAGGAAACACCGACGACTCCCGAAAGGGACAAACACCTTATGATTCGGGCCCGTGCTACCATTAACTCTAGTTGAAACGACCTACAGTATTGTTTCTCCAGAATCAGGGGCGGTGGCAAGGGGGAGGGGGGCTATGGGGGCTATAGCTCCCCCCCCCCCCCCCATGGAGTATCATATTATACTGGATAAAATGACTTCAGAAATCAGTGAATATATTACTCCAACAGAGTGAATATATTACTCCAACAGATTCAATCATTTCTTAATAATTATGTAGCAATATAGGTTACAACGTATTTCAAACACATTTTAAGAAAAGAATAAGAGTGGAAAATAGCTTACTGTCTAAACCAATAAATATTTAACTTACATTAGGCGTCTTATTCTTTATTAAAACACATTTTTTACCCTGAACTCCAAAACAGTTACCAAAAACTACTTTAAACAACTCTAAATTTTACCAATTTGTCGATAGAGAACCCAAACTCTGCTTTTTTTTAAAGCGATATTCCATTCCCCCAAACTCCCTCCCCCTCCCCCCCCCCCCCCAATTCGCTTACTCGCTTGACCGACTTCTAGAATCGCCCCTGTGCAGAATCACTTATAACGTGTAGCAGTGCTCAAAGAGAACATTTTGACCACTTTGTATGGCACTCGCTGTAACAAACACACGAACCACACCTGATTTACGTGTTTGCTTACATTTGGAATAAGGAACCTCTTCTCCGGACGGCGGGACAGTAGTTTGAGGCACTGTTAGCTCGATAGTGTTTGATCAAGTCACACACAGGTTATGTCGTTGCAGTTCTCTTTTAAGCTTCTTTCAAACGCCATAGAAAAAAGTATAACGTTCCATTAGAAAAACAAACTAAGTCGGTGTTGTAATTCGGCGACTATAAACGATAAAAATTGCTTAAGAACGTCAGGAAATTTGCTAAATTGTCTGCTATAACTTAGCGAAAACCGCACCTCCATATATTGATACATTATGTATATATTTGGGGTGACCTGTCTTCGCTGCCTCACCCCGTATAGGGACTAAGAGCGGTCCCATCACACTTCCGTGGGTCGCTCCTGAGGATACTCTCATCTCTGATGAAGACTCGAAGTCGAGGGCAACAAACTGGGTTCTATAACTTAAGAAATCTACTCACATATGTGGGAACGTAACTCGTATGCTCGAACCTTCTTTAACACTCGGCAGTGGGATACGATGTCAAACCCTTTCCAGGAATCTATGAATATGGTACCTGCGTGTTGCCATGGTTCTCAGGATGTCATGTAACAAAAAGGCAAACTGCTTTCAAAATCTGTGCTTATTTGTGGACAGAAAATTTACCGTCTCATGGAAATCTTTTAGATTCGAACTCAGAATTAAGAATTTTGCAGCAAACAGATATTAAGGATACTGGTCTACAATTTTGCAGGTCCGTTTTATTCCCCTTATGTACAGGAGTCACCTGCACGGGACACACTTCGCGAAAGAGTGGAACATTTCGATCCGCGAGAAAATTTAGCTCGCGGAGATAAGTTCAAAATGGTTCAAATGGCTCTTAGCACTATGGGACTTAAAATCGGAGGTCATCAGTCCCCTAGGACTTAGAACTACTTAAACCTAACTAACCTAAGGTCATCACACACATCCATGCCCGAGGCAGCATTCGAACCTGCGACCGTAGCAGCAGCGCGGTTCCAGACTGAAGCGCCTAGAACCACTCGGCCACAGAGACCGGCGCGCGGAGAAAAGTCTGATGTTCTTTTCGTAATGTGAGTCGACGCACAAACTGAGCGATTCGCTGCGGAAGAGAAATGGCTAGAAAGTGTCCTTGAGGAGAATGGTGGCAGGGATGGCGGGATGCTCCGCCGCACATCTCCACCTGAAGCTGAACAATGGAGCGAGATCGGCCAGGCGGCTCACCGTGACCGCACCGGCAGCGCCCGGAATGACAAGCGGTCGCTTTCCGATCCGTATGGATTCCAGGATACGGTCTTGCTTTCTCATCTCACGCTCAGAGGAAGAATACGGTTTTGTGACTCCCGGTGGACTGCGTAATGTGACACTCGACAGAGTAAATCAACAACAGCCTCACTGTAGTGACGTGTTGCGTAGTTGTAGTGAGCAGTCGCACTTTCTCGCCTTTGATAAGTGAAGTGTAGAAGCTGTGTGGCGGAGCACCAGGTGTTTCAGGTTCGCCAGATGATAATTCGTACGTAAAATGGCACACATGCTGAATGTTACAAACACAAACCTGACATTTAAAGTTAAGTGGTTATCAGAATCGATTATTATTTTCACATAGTTGCCAGAATCAAGTCCAAATCCGAAATGAATTGCAACAATTAGTATCGAAAGTGCGTTTATTACGAGGGACGTCCAATAAGTAAATCAAGATTTTTTTTTCTGAAACCAGGTTCGCTTTGATCAGGACTCCACAATACCACATTATTCTTTAAATGCGAACATTTTAGGTTAGGCTTTACCGTGACTGTTATTGACATTAAATGAAACACCAAGTTTATTGTTACCAGTCACCGTTTTATTTATTTCTACGACGCGTTTCAAAGGTTTAAACCTCCATCATCGGGCGGATTTACATTAGTTAGTATGACATTTGTGTGTGTGTTGTGTTACGATTTTTTGGAGGAACTTGTGGCACTGCCTAGTGGAGAAACAAGACACTATTTCAGAACATGGTTTTGGATTTCTTCTGACAAAAAATTAAACTGATATCTAATGGTAAACACAAAATAAGTAAACTAGAGTACCTCCAGTGGTCACAGGTTCCTTTCGCTGTCGCAACACGTCACATGTAAACTGTGGCGTCTGAAATCTGCTGGGTGCAAGGTTCATATAGTAGAAGAGAAGACATAATCGCAAAAGTGCACCATCTTTTCCAGGATTGGGTTGTGGTGCCTTTATTGTGCTTAAGCAAAAGCTAAATCCGGAAGGATATGAATACTTTTTACAGCGTTGTGTACTGCGCACAGTGGAGGAACAGTTCGGTGACAATTATTTGTATCGGCACATCAATCACATTCTCATAAAGAAGAATCTGTGAGGCAGTGGTTTGTGGACAATAACACTCAGGAAATGACCTGCCCAGAGACCAGACCTGAACCCAATGCGATACTTCTGGAATGAATTGTTGTTGTTGTTGTGGTCTTCAGTCCTGAGACTGGTTTGATGCAGGTCTCCAAGCTACTCTATCCTGTGCAAGCTTTTTCATCTCCCAGTACCTACTGCAACCTACATCCTTCTGAATCTGTTTAGTGTATTCATCTCTTGATCTCCCTCTACAATTTTTACCCTCCACGCTGCCCTCCAATACTAAATTGGTGATCCCTTGATGCCTCAGAACATGTCCTACCAACCGATCCCTTCTTCTGGTCAAGTTGTGCCACAAACTTCTCTTCTCCCCAATCCTATTCAATACTTCCTCGTTAGTTATGTGATCTACCCATCTAATCTTCAGCATTCTTCTGTAGCACCACATTTCGAGAGCTTCTATTCTCTTCTTGTCCAAACTATTTATCGTCCATGTTTCACTTCCATACATGGCTACACTCCATACGAATACTTTCAGAAATGACTTCCTGACACTTAAATCAATACTGGATGTTAACAAATTTCTCTTCTTCAGAAACGCTTTCCTTGCCATTGCCAGCCTACATTTTATATCCTCTCTACTTCGACCATCATCAGTTATTTTGCTCCCCAAATAGCAAAACTCCTTTACTACTTTAAGTGCCTCATTTCCTAATCTAATTCCCTCAGCATCACCCGACTTAATTAGACTACATTCCATTATCCTTGTTTTGCTTTTGTTGATGTTCATCTTATATCCTCCTTTCAAGACACTGTCCATTCCATTCAACTGCTCTTCCAAGTCCTTTGCTGTCTCTGACAGAATTACAATGTCATCGGCGAACCTCAAAGTTTTTATTTCTTCTCCATGAATTTTAATACCTACTCCGAATTTTTCTTTTGTTTCCTTTACTGCTTGCTCAATATACAGATTGAACAACATCGGGGAGAGGCTACAACCCTGTCTTACTCCCTTCCCAACCACTGCTTCCCTTTAATGTCCCTCGACTCTTATAACTGCCATCTGGTTTCTGTACAAATTGTAAATAGCCTTTCGCTCCCTGTATTTTACCCCTGCCACCTTTAGAATTTGAAAGAGAGTATTCCAGTCAACATTGTCAAAAGCTTTCTCTAAGTCTACAAATGCTAGAAACGTAAGTTTGTCTTTCCTTAATCTTTCTTCTAAGATAAGTCGTAAGGTCAGTATTGCCTCACGTGTTCCTGTGTTTCTACGGAATCCAAACTGATCTTCCCCGAGGTTGGCTTCTACTAGTTTTTCGTGTTAGTATTTTGCAGCTGTGACTTATTAAGCTGATAGTTCGGTAATTTTCACATCTGTCAACACCTGCTTTCTTTGGGATTGGAATTATTATATTCTTCTTGAAGTCTGAGGGTATTTCGCCTGTTTCATACATCTTGCTCACCAGATGGTAGAGTTTTGTCAGGACTGGCTCTCCCACGGCCGTCAGTAGTTCCAATGGAATATTGTCTACTCCGGGGGCCTTATTTCGACTCAGGTCTTTCAGTGCTCTGTCAAATTCTTCATGCAGTATCATATCTCCCATTTCATCTTCATCTACATCCTCTTCCATTTCCATAATATTGTTCTCAAGTACATCGCCCTTGTATAGACCCTCTATATACTCCTTCCACCTTTCTGCTTTCCCTTCTTTGCTTAGAACTGGGTTTCCATCTGAGCTCTTGATATTCATACAAGTCGTTCTCTTATCTCCAAAGGTCTCTTTAATTTTCCTGTAGGCGGTATCTATCTTACCCCTAGTGAGATAGGCCTCTACATCCTTACATTTGTCCTCTAGCCATGGAATGAATTATAACTTCGAATTCGCTGCAGCGTCCGGCATCATTACCTTCTTCGGTTTCGGCTCTTGACGAAGATTCGGCTGCCATTCCTCTACAGAAATTCAGACACTTCACTGAAAGTGTCAACAGCAGAGTTCAAGCCATCATAAAGGAGAAAGGTGGACACACATCATGTTAATGTCCACTAATAAGTGTCCGGATACTTTTGATCAGATAATGTTACTGGGAGAGACGACGACATCTTCAGAATCCAGTGGAGCACTGGCGCTAAGAACACAGTGGCACAGCGTGGCTGGTACATGACGTATTTTCTGCGTGTTGTGTGGCCAGCTACGTTGCCATTTTCGTTGTCCCCCGGTGGCTGACTTGGAAGGCCGGCGGTCACGTGGCATAGCTATCTCCGCACGTGGCTGAGCTGCTAAGCCCACCACGTCCACGCTTCACCCTCACATACTATACCTTTATAGAGGAATCAACACGGATATCGCCAACAGCGGACTCGTGAATTCTTAGTGTTACTGTCACCTACCCTTCCAGCCTTATACAACGGTGTCCAGATTTGTTGTGTTGACTGGTTTCCAGACCCCTCTCCATAAAGCTGCAAAATGTCACCTAGTGAACAAACTATCAGCATACTGATTCTAAACAGTTTTCTGATTGGCTTAGCACTTCTTAGAGGATAAAACTATGTCGTTCTTAACAGAACAAAATTGCCACATGGGAGAGTAAATCGAGTGTATCCGAAGGGAGCTTTATAATGCTATCACTATTGATAAGATGCATGAATTATCTTGTGAAAAGCGATGGAAGATCCACGAATCAATTGGTGGGTGATGGTCTTGTATACAAGACAGTTGTAATGCTAGAAATTTGTTTGAGAAATGCAGGAAGATCTACAGAGAATCAGCGCCTGAAATGGAACGTAGTGCACAAAAACAGATGGAAAGACTCATTATTATTTGATTTATCAATTGATGATACCTCACTAGAAACAGTAACAGCTGTAAAATATTTAGGAATATGAATAGCGTAATCTATAACTACCTCATAAAATTATCTGTATAAAAGCAGATGCTTTGCAACAGTTAAGACGCCGGATACAAAAAAAAAAAAAAAAAAAAAAAAAGCAGCTTATGGAGACTTTTCTAAGAAATTGAGTCTGTCCAGTATTAACATATGAGAGGATTGAATTGAGATTTATTGTAATACGCTGCAGGAAATGTTATCTACAGACGAAAGACATAGCTTACAAAACCTTTGCTCGAAAGATAGTTGAGTGCAGCTCAACAATCTGGGACCCGTACCGGGTAGGATTAAAAGAGGAGATAGAGAAGATCGAAAGAAGGGAGGCGCCTGTCTCAGCCAACTTTCGTAAGAGCATTGGTTGGAAAGATTAACGTGACTGCAAGTCGCTTCTCTGCTGTTTGCTCATCATACAACAACGCCTATTGGGGCGCTACATCCTCGTTTTGGATGCTACAACGTCAGTAGACTTCGTACCTAACACCCAGTTGACAAAAACTTACAACAATCAGGTTGGCCGTTTCGGACTTCTTTCCTGAGGGGGCACTACGTCTAACCTGAATTACTACAGTGAATTGGTTTTATCTTGGAACTCGTCCATTTGGTCCGTGTTTGCATAGAAAAACAGTAGTGTCAGAAACTGAGTCCGCCTTGATACAAAACACCTTGTTATTCGTTTATATATATATATATATATATATATATATATATATATATATATATATATATATATATATAATGAACAGAAGTCGTCGTAATTCGCGCTACAGTTTTCATAACCTTTCTCGCCAGATGCGATACAGCTCTCGCTACACATGCGAACAGCACGATGGCGTAATATTCTGGATCAGAAACAAAGTGAGAAAGTTTTGTTTTTTCTGTGTGAAGCAGCTACATACCATCCAACGAACGTGAGTACACGAATACCTAAGTAACAGCTCAGTACACACCAGATAACTAGTTTTCGCAACACTACCACAACCCCAGGCATATATTGCTGACATACGAAGTTCACCTTTTAGTATTTGTTTACTAACAGCCGCTCACGTGGTTGCAGATAACATGATGTTCGCTTTTGTGGCGGTGTTCGTAGCGACAAACACTTGGCTGTAGAAATGGCTTACGAAGTCACCGCCACACTTTTAATAGCGGGCCGACCGGTCCGCTGGAACAGTGAACAGAAAGGTGAAAACCCAAACACTCTGATTAAATAAAAGTCGGTACTTATCTTTATTAAAGAAGATACAGAAACACAGTAGTGAGCTCCGTGTCTACAGAGATCTGTCTAGTTCGAGTCGGAGCGGCTAGGTCAGCGTCGGCTGACGACAAACAACAACTCTGCTGCGATGAACACACAACTGACTAGCAAGTACACAATTCGGTGGCGAGTATACAACTGAGCGGCGAATACAGAACTCCTAGCGCTCGCGACTCCAGCGCTTAAGAAGCCAGAAGCCAGCGGTGGCGCGCGCAGACTTGCGGCGATTTCCTGTATCGCTGGCGCTGCTTATGCGGACGGCGTCCGGACTTTGATGCTGCCAACCTTTTGGCAGCGGGCTCGGTTGACATTACTGGCTAGGATATAACATTCGCTAAATAAAAAAACGGCAACAGTAAAAAGCGCACAGAAAACATGTCGCAAACAGCGACAATAATTGCTCAAAACATGCTGTAACATACAAAAAATATGGTAGTATGAAAGTATCCAAAGTAAACTATATTTCAGAAAACGAATGGTAGAAAAATGTAATAATGTACTACTGTGTTTCTGTAACCATGCTATTGTCTGCGTGTTTTAGATTAAAAAACCCCACTGATGATGGTGATATTTGTCGCCGAAACTAGTTTGGGAGAGTAAAGAAATAAACGACTAACCAGGTGTTTTGCATCAAGGCGGACTCAATTTCTGATATCACTGCAGTGAAGTGGTTAAATTAACTTTCTACACGCTCTGAAGTAGAGACAGACAAATGTTCAATATTTGCGTAACATTAGTTTCACAAAAGTTCCGTGACTTCTCGAAAGCTGACATTTCAGATTTTATCTCTCATCTTGCCTTTAAATGTCGATAAATGATCCACTTCGGACGTCATTAATTCTAGTATTCTCAGCAAAACTCAATCGTGAAGGAAAATCAAGCTTGTTATAAAAAACTTTAATTTCAAAACTGGTAATTTTCTTCCACATAAATGTTTATCTCAGCTTTCTTGTCAGACAAATAAATCATTTCTCACTTTCAAAGATGTGTTTTTGTAGAAAGTAGTCTTTACAATAATATCGATGTTGATCGCGAGTGGTCAAGATAAGAACAAGAAGTGAACTAACTACCATTAAGTTATCCTTTACAGCATTGATCATCCATTTTTTGTTTATTACAAACAATAAAAATACATTTCTTTCATTTGAGTAAGAGGGCGATAACACACGCCGGCGGGATCTTCTAGCGCGCGATGGCGTTCTCTTGGTGGACAATAGCGGTCAGCCCACTGCTTGCCGGCTACGCTGAAGATGTTGCCGTCGTCGTGTTACTGCGCTCTCCCACGGCACGAAACAGGTACAAAACAAGCCACTTAAATACACAACTACAAAAACAAACAAATAACACTGATAATAATATTACCAAACATCTATCGTTATACTCTTAAAATACATACAGCATATGGTTACCTGCAAACTAAGCGGTAGGAGACATGGTTAACTGTGTTGACATTTCCTTACATTACTCCAGGAGGGAGACTGTGTGGGGAACCAGCTTTATTGATTTTATTTCTTTTAATTTCATATCAGCGTCCTGTGTTACCCTTTACCCAAAACCTAATCTCAGTGAGCTGTGATGTATGAATATGTGGTTAGTTGAGAGTGCATGTGTGACGGTAGAATCAATATAGTTTTGTCGGTTCTTGTTGTAGAAGCATGGAAACGTCCGCTGAATTTTAGCTTTCAAATCTGTCTCATGGAGTGACCGGATAGGAAAAAATTTGTCCCGTTCTTTTTAAAAGTGCGTGCTCGATTGATCAGTTAGCCCAAGGCGCGGATTGTGGAATTTTCCACCAAACTCTAGTTTAGAATTTTGTTGAGTAAACTGGTGGGAGGCTGAGTTGCGGACGCTGGAATTTTAAACTTCCAAGCGTCCGGGAAGAGAGTCTGGCGCGGCGGGGTCGTTTCTTGTGACGATTCGGTGGTGGCCAGTCCCACTCTGGGAGGGTTTACCACAGCACAGCGTCAGCGCTGTTTCAGAAATTAGTTGGTAACAGTAATTAGGGGTCTGACGCGCTGGTGAGTAACATGTGCTGCTTCCGAGCACACTTTGGATAAAACACTTTGGTTGGGAATGTAGCTAGTCGTTTTTGTTTCGTGATGTAGGTAATGCGAGCAGTAAGTAAACTCAGTTATCAAGGGCGTTACGTAGCTAAATTTCGTGTGTGGAAATTTTTATAGGTTTTCAACAAAGTTCGTGAATGGCGTCTTGGTTTTTCGTTAGCCATCCCCGTTAGGATTCCGTGGTTGCCCTCGTGGTTTTTGAGCAGAATAAAATGTCACAAGCGATGTTTGGCGGCAACTTAGCGAAATTTCTGGGAATTATTAGTGAACTTCTGGCGTTCTTCCTCCACTGCTGTAGCGAGTCCTTGCGTTTTTAGTGTCTTCAGAAGAGCAATGGTGTCCATATAATTTATAAAGACATCAAACCTCGTAAGTAACCATTATGTTAACGTAAATCCTGCTTGCTAAATGACTGCTAAACTTCGAGGAAAGAATACCACGTTTTAATAAACATCCTTTCATGGAGCGTGATTCGTAGTCTTTTCGGCTACATGCATCCCACCTCTTCTTTCTACCACTTGTAATAGAATAGCTGCCCTGTTGTTTTAAATCAACAATGAAATTCATTCAGTAATAGTCTTACTGAATTCATTTAGTCATATTCAGCTGCGAATTTTCAGATACATCATAGGGCCCTTGCCAGCTTCAGAGGATTTAGGAAGCGCAATAGCTCCGGCAAGTCTATCTGGTATGTCGAAAAGCGTATCCCACATTATAATACTGCTGAAGTTCAGAATTGAAGTTAAATCCGCACAATTAATTAATAAAAACGCCAGTGAACATCTTTCAATGAACTTGTTTAGTGTTAAAAATCTGAGAGTGGATGTCCAAAGCAGAATCAGACAACGGATTACTTCCAGCCACATACTCGTACGTCTTGCGAAATGATCACGACAAGAAAAATCAGAGGCGTTAGAGCTCATGCCGACAGCCGTTCTTCCCGCGCACCGTTGATGGGTCGGGAAACGATAGTGGTCGTACACCTTAAGTGAGTATACATGTAGATGTAGATCGCTGGTGATTTACATCTTTGAATTCAGCCATATCTTTGAGAGCTAAGTTGCTGGCTTGTAGAAGACAGTGATGCTGGTTGCCGCAAGCTGGGATTTTATGTGACTTGAGCGCTATAACTTCGCAGAACACATTTTATAATTTATTTATTGTGTTTGTTTACTGTAACATCTGTGAATGTCATAGAGTGACTGTAAACGTTTTTTGTGTTCTCTGCCATAATGGAATCTCTACTGTGGTTTGATAGTCATAGATAGGCAAGGAGACATGATAAGAATGTGGGTAAAAATTCACCAACGAACTGAGTTGTAGTCATGTGTTATTCCGTATAGATTTTAGTTCTTAGATAAATCCCTGTAAGCTACTTTTTTCATGCGGCATCACAACAGCTGTAAAGCATTAATCTTCTGCTTTGCAACTAGACATGTGTAAATCTTGTTACAAAGTCCTATGTACATGCCATCCCTGTCTTCGATTTCCTCAATATCCATTTTCCCCGTTCTGCGCTACCGTCCACTAACTAGGATGCTGCTAATTGTGAGTACCATATCGGAACAATTTCGTTGTGATCTCTTAACAACTATTATGTTAATTTCGGTGGCGTAAGTGGCGAGAGGCATCTGCGTGCCATTTAACACAATTTACATGTCAAACGACAATAACTTCCGACTAAGGTTGGCTAGGATACTGACCTACATTTATTTTTGTGTTTTACTTTAAGCAACTGAAGATGTAGCTTACAGATTCGAGCTATCTGCAGCAACTTGAATACAAGAAAAGACGGGTCGATAGGACAGTTCCAGAAGCGTCAGGGAATAGTTGATTTAATAATGTAGGGGGTTGGAGACAATGGGAGGTAGCGGGTAGGGGGGGGGTGGAGGGGAGGTTGCCAGAGGAAGACTAAGGTTTGACTACAGTGAACAGGTTCAAGTGGAGGCAGATTGCAGTAGTCACGCAGAGATGAAGAGAGTTGTACAGGATAAACTAGTGTGGAGAGATGTGTAAACATTTACTCCAATATCGATGTCATTGACAGCGAAAAATGACGTAGTCATGCCAGAACAGGATCGGATTTGTACGACTCGTATCTAGGGATGTGCTACGCCAGAGGTGAAGAATTCTTAACGGAGACTCTCTCATCAGGTGGATGATAAATTTATTTATTTATTCCTGTTACAAACCAAACGTGCTATCTTGTTGCGTAATGTGAATTGTATGAGGTGTCACTTTGAAATTACGGGAATGATATTGCCACAGAGTAAGTAAGCATGCGCCAAAGATGAGCGGCCAGCATATGTGAAGCGTGAAGCCTTTTCAGTTGAATGCAGTATCTCTGCTGTTAGTAGACAAATCGACGTGTCCGTGGCCATCGTTTATGTAACAGCTGTTATTGTGTTTTTCCGGAAAAATCTTAAGTCTAATAATAAAGCAAGGAACTTGGAAAAAACTGCTACTGAAATCTGTCCGCTGATAAAAGAAGCATATGGCGAAGACTGTTTCTCACGTATGCTAGTTTTCGAGTGGTTCAAGCGTTTCCAAGATGCCCCGGAAGACGGTCAAGATGACCCACATCCGGTAATCCTTCATCATAAAAAACTGATGAAAATTTCGAAAAACTAGGCAATCTGATTCGACATGACCGTCGGTTGAGTATCGGTCAGTTGCTGAAACAGTAGGGATAATACAGAGTGTGTAAGGCAAATTTTACATAACCATTTTAACATGAGAAAAATGTGTGCAAAACTGCTGCAGAAAATTCTTATTATCAAGTGATAATGTTTTTACTGACAGTGAATACCACTGAGAATGATCCTAATTACTCGGAGGGAGTTATAAGATGTGACGAATCTTGCTTTTTCACTTTTGCTTCTGGAACTAAGAGCCAATCAATGCACTGGAACAGTGCATACTTCCTATGGGCACTACAGAGGATTGCAGAGAACGCTCTCCAGGCAGTCGTCAAACCCACATCCTTCCATTGGATTGTGTACTGTGTTACGTCACTTTGATCTATGTAGAGTAGCGTGGTGAGAGGTGACTCTAATCCGTATACTGACAACAGCCCTGCCTTCAAGAGTAGACACATCTCGTCCCAGTACTAATAGAAATCGTTGAATTTTAGTTCAAGATGTTTTATCGCGTGAATGTAATACGGACTGCGCACAAACTACGCATCCCACTAAAATAGAAGTACACAGGTTACATGCTCCTGTTACATCGCACACACTGTCAATACTACGCTGTCAATAGTGTTGCAATGCGTTAAACTGGTGATTGGTCAACACAATTTAGTATTGGTACTTCTCGTTATGGTAAATAGGATTTGATTAAATGTTATGCATACTGCACTTTATCTGAAATATAAATAAGCTCATTCAATGAGCCGTAACATGGGTAGCTATTGACACCAACAGTTCAACAACTATCAGTAAAATTGTGTACGTTATAGTCCGCAACTTGCGCCGACTACGGCATTATTACTCATAATTTAAATGATTAAAACTTCTTAATAAGAGCAAACAACTGTATAACCAGAAATAACTATAGTTGTCGCTAATTATTTACGTTATAAACGCTAGCGATCGGCATAGTTCACTACGCGAAGATTTTTCACTCACTACCGTAAAACAAAATCACCTATACGCGTAATAAATGTTTACCGTTTCGAACTTTTCACTTACTTACGGTAAATCTCAATTTCGTACTCCGAAGTTCAGTTTATTTTAATAAACCGTTTGTTATTACGGTAATTCCGAACGTACTAGCCGAAGTTATAATTTCATTGCTAACCAGCGACATAGCGATAGCTAACTCTGCGATATTATTAACTCTCTTACGGTCTGTAATGTTTTATTTCTTATTGTCCCATTTCCTTATGTCTTTCTTTTGAAATCCTTGAAATAACCGTTAAGTGAATAAAGAAATTAATATCTTTGACTTTTCTTAAATCAAATTTAATTAAATCCTTTTTCTCTAATTACTGATTTTTAAATCGTAATAAATCTCAGTAACTCGTTGATTCTTTGCGTCTATCTCTTTGAAACCTAGAATAATTGACTTATCTTTGCAAGACTGGCTTTTAACTGTTTTGCATTAATGTAACTCTTTATAATTTACGCCACTTGCGTGTCTTTCAGTGGGGACTTAATCCTTTCCACTGTAAAGTTAGGCTCCGAGTTTGACTTTTCTTTATTAGAATCAAATTTGTATCTCACATACAACTTTCGCGTGAACGAGTGACATTCAAAAAAATTTAAATCAAATAAATCTAAGTCCCACGCAAATCGGAATAGGTCAGACAAAACAAAAACACAAACAAAAATCCTATGTGCCATGACCACTTTTGTACTAACTTTAATGCAACATTCAAGACACATCCATTTCAGGTGTTGGCAATCGTCGCGTTCCCTCTAACAGCCCCTAAATTAAATTTGCCACTAATCATCCCACCAAGCAATGGAACTGAATATCGTCGAATAGTATTAATTGGTTCCGCTAGGTTACGAAATCTTGTCTTCAAAGATTAGGGTCACCAAATTTACAGGCAAGAATAACTGTGTCCTCTTTTACATAAGTCGTGCAGATCCTGGTTCCCGGATTTATAAAACACCAATTGGTACTGAAACTCAGTTGTACACAAAATCACAATTATTATACCACGAACCCTGTAGTGCGTACTCAAAATATACACCAACATAAACCACTCAACATTCAACTATCTTAGCGTGGGCGTCCAAAATCACACAAATATCGCAACCGCTCAAATACCTCAGAGCGTGCTTTAATACAATATCCATCAACTTAAACCACAACGACTTCTAAAGTCTTGTGAGCACCAGCAATGTCACGAATCGCACATTACATTCAGTCCAACGACTGAACAACATTTTCAGACATCAACTTCTCCAAATGTCGAACACAGTTTCACCGAAATTAGAGCGTAACTTTACAACAGCACGCTAGCCCGTTACTTCCTACACAACGCGATTCCTAATAAACTTCATCCACGCTACAGCAGCGTCAGTTAACCAATTCCTCCACATATACGATCGTAGCAAAAACCTCTCCAGCGCTACAATCCAAAACAACCTCATATCAATTGCTTTAATGTACCCTACTCTCTCTCGCGAAACGATGCAAATTGAAACAGATACACTGCTAAACGCGTCTAACAACCGGTCACACTAACTTCTGATCTACAACACCAACTGAATTCTAACTCAATAATTTAATAAAACTTCTTGATGATACTGTGACAAAATTTGTTAGTCGCACTCCCACCTAGATCCGCGATATATTGTTTTTCCCGGTGACTGTTAGACATGACAATTAATCAGAGCTTGCACTTACCAACTCTAGCGTAGGCTTCCCTACGAAGCCTCAAAGCAGAAGTGAACTTCTAAATCCCAAACACCATAGGGGAACCAATCGCTTCACAATTCCATTGTTTTAACAGTTAAATGTAAGTTGTTTGGTGACCTTCGTGTCGCTGAATAGCGGCCAGCTCGATGTGATGATATCTCTGGTTCGAACAACTGATGTCTGCTGCTGCCGGCGCGAAGAGATTATTTGCCGCAACATGCTCGTTCTGCCAAGCGCTGTCGAAAGCTCTCTTTTCTACAACAGTTGCACACATAGAGACTTTAGTTACAGAACATTCATACATTTATAACCATTCATCACGTATTTAATACTTGCCAGCTGCTGAATTAATATGTTGAAGCGAATCAAAGTCCTTGACGGCACCCAAAAGCTTTTGTCCCGTCAGAGTTGCACAGGTTACAATGTAATTCATCGCTCCAGAAGACCCGTTTCCAGTCGTACACTGTCCAATGGCGTCGCGTCTTACATCAGCTCAAGTGGGGTTTAGCAGTAACTGCAGAAACGTGTGGGTTGCGAGGTACTGCCTGTTCATTGAACCCCATCCTTTTCAGCTCCCCATTCATAGTCATTAACCTAGCTAAACCGCACCCTGCTGTTTGTAACTCACGAGTAGTTGGCTGGCTCTGAGCAGTATGGGACTTAACATCTGTGGTCATCAGTCCCCTAGAACTTAGACCTACTTAAACCTAACTAACCTAAGGACATCACACACATCCATGCCCGAGGCAGGATTCGAACCCGGGACCGTAGCAGTCACGCGGTTCCGGAATGAAGTGCCTAGAACCGCACGGCTACCGCGTCCGGCTCACGAATAGTTCCTTCAGTGATTTCATACGATGTTTCATGACCACCCTCCGCTTTGCTTCATGGTCCCTGGCCATCAGTATGTGAGATTAGCGTAGTCTTGGCTTAGCTGAGGACGTTCTGCCGCGTTTCTATTTCACAGTCCCACCAGTGACATCTGTGACGAATGGTTCGTGAGCAATAAAATTCCTGGAATGGGCTGGCCTGTCCAGAGTCCCGACCTCAGCCCTGTGGAACACCGCTGGGATGAGTCAGAACCTTGATTTCGCTCCAGACCCCAGCGTCCAACGTCATTGCTCTCTCTGGTTTCTGCTCTTGGGGAAGAATGGGCTGACATTCCTCCACAGGCATTCAGACACTTCATTGAAAGCAGATTTCAAGTCGTCATAAATGCAATGGGTGGACTGACCTCATATTAATGTCCACTGTTAGGTGTCCGGATACGTCTGATTAGATAATGTATGTACGAGGGTCATTCCAAAAGAAAGGCACAATATTTTTTTTTTAAATCCATCTTTTATTCTACATGTTTGGAAGTTTGACAGTGTGTAGATACATCCTTTAGGAACAATATTTTCATTTCTCCACATAATTTTCATCCCTCTCAACTGCCTTACGCCATCTTGGAACCAGCGCCTGTATACCCGCACGGTAAAATTCTGGACCAACCTGCTGGAGCCACTGTTTGGCAGCGTGCACAAGGGAGTCATCGTCTTCAAACCTTGTTCCACGAAGAGAGTCTTTTAGTTTCCCAAAGAGATGATAGTCACATGGAGCCAGGTCAAGACTGTAAGGCGGGTGTTTTAGTGTTGTCCATCCGAGTTTGGTGATCGCTTCCATGCTTTTTTGACTGACATGTGGCCGTGCATTGTCGTGCAACAGCAAAACATGCTGCTTTTGCCGATGTGGTCGAACACGACTCAGTCGAGCTTGAAGTTTCTTCAGTGTCATCACATATGCATCAGAATGTATGGTGGTTCCACTTGGCATGATGTCCACAAGCAAGAGTCCTTCGGAAACGGAAAACACCGTAGCCATAACTTTTCCAGCAGAAGGTGTGGTTTTGAATTTTTTTTTCCTTGGGTGAATTTGCATGATGCCACTCCACTGATTGCCTCTTCGTCTCTGGTGAAAAATGATGGAGCCATGTTTCATCAGCTGTCACAATTCTTCCAAGAAATTCATCTCCACCATTCTCGTACTGTTCCAAAAGCTCGCTGCATACCGTTTTTCTTGTTTCTTTGTGAGCCGCTGTCAACATCCTGGGAACCCACCTGGCACAAACCTTTTTTAACGCCAACACTTTCAGTATTCTGCGAACACTTCCTTTCCCTATCCCAACGTAGCGTGACAATTCGTTCACTGTGATGCGTCTGTCAGCAGTCACCAATTCGTTAACTGTTTGCATATTGTCTGGAGTGTGTGGAGTACGAGGCCTGCCGCTGCGAGGACAATCCTCAATATTGCCGTAGTCGCTTTCATAAGGGTACCTGCTTGTCCACCGATTAACTGTACGGCGATCGATAGCAGCATCCCCATACACCTTTTTCAACCTCTAGTGGAAGTTTCCCACTGTCTCGTTTTCACAGCACAGGAATTCTATGACAGCACGTTGCTTCTGACGAACGTCAAGCGTAGCAGCCATATTGATAACATGCTGCGACGGCGCCACTCACGGGAACAGGTTGAACTAATTTTGAAAACAAGCAGGAAGGATGTACCTACACACTGTAAAACTTTCACAAATGCAGAATGAAAACTGTATTTTTACAGAAATAGTGTGCATTTCTTTTGGAGTGACCCTCGTATGCCATCTCCATCCACACATCCTCTCTTGACACATTTTGCTTCATTAGGAATTAGATCATAGCTACTTTTCCTTTACGATCGCAGGTTTCATCTCCCTTGCCCTGAGAGACAGAAGCCCCGAAATAACCCTTCGGCCACAGATCGATGCCTGACATTACCCAGAAGAAGCATATTTAACGTTATGGTCTTGGATTATACTTGCCGGCCGGTATGACTGAGCGGTTCTCGGCGCTTCAGTCTGGAACCGGGCGACCGCTACGGTGGCAGGTTCGAATCCTGCCTGGGCATGGATGTGTGTGATGTCCTTAGGTTAGTTAGGTTTAAGTAGTTCTAAGTTCTTGGGGGGCATTTGAAGCATTTGGACTATACTTATTCAAGAGCCGCATCACAACTATCTACTGTACTGGTTGCGTAATGTCATTGTAGCGAAAGGCAGTTAAGTTTCTTGCTGTCGTTGTTCGCCGTTGTCCGTGGGGAACAATTTTCCGGTATACTACGGCGACGGCTGAAAATTTAACCGGAACCTGTATTCGAGCTGGCCGGTGCCTGTTTCGGCAGCGACGTGTAGTTGCGAGGCGAGACGCGCGTGTGAACCCCGACACCTGGCCGGCCGATCGCAGGCGGCGCCAGCGATCGAAGCTTCGCAGCACTGCGTCAGCGCGGCTCGCCGGAGCGGAGGTCGGCTTTCTCCCTGGGCTCGCCGCGTGTCGCTCATTGTGGCGCAACGCAGGCCACGCGCCGCGTGTGCGTCCGCTCCTACGTCGGGAGACTGACGGGGAAAGCGCGCGCGCGGATGCGATCGCACATTCCGCGCAGAGCGACTCGCAGATGGGTACAGCGGGGCGACAGCCGGCCGGGAGCCGGACGTGCCCAACGTGTCGACAAGGTAGCGGCCCCCAGGCGCCGTCCTCGCCGATCTCTTCTCCGTGACCTCAGCGGTCACACGATACAGTTACTCTGAACTTCTGGCCGTCCAGATTTTGCCTTCAGTGTTGGTGCCGAACGTTTATTTCTTTATCAGGTTCCAAGCGACCATGCGAGCTAAATTTACGTGCGCGTGGAACGTGTCAGGGCATTTATATCTACAACTGCACGGCTACTCCGCAATTCGCACTTAAATGCTGGGTTTGTAGAACCACTTTCAGACTATTTGTCGACCCTTTCATTTCCCAACAGCACATGGAAAAATGAATTCCCAAACCCTTTCGTTAGAGTTCTGAGTTCTATTGCTGTACACTACTGGCCACTAAAATTGCTACACCACGAAGATGACGTGCTACAGACGCGATATTTACCCGACAGGAAGAAGATGCTGTGATATGCAAATGATTAGCTTTTCAGAGCATTCACACAAGGTAGGCGCCGGCGGCGACACCTACAACGTGCTGACATGAGGAAAGTTTCCAACCGATTTCTCATACACAAACAGCAGTTGACCGGCGTTGCCTGGTGAAACGTTGTTGTGATGCCTCGTGTAAGGAGGAGAAATGCGTACCATCACGTTTCCGACTTTGATAAAGGTCTGATTGTAGCCTATCGCGATTGCGGTTTATTGTACCGCAACATTGCTGCTCGCGTTCGTCGAGATCCAATGACTGTTAGCAAAATATGGAATCGGTGGGCTCAGGAGGGTAATACGGAACGCCGTGCTGGATCCCAACGGCCTCGTATCAGTAGCAGTCGAGATGACAGGCATCTTATCCGCATGACTGTAACGGATCGTGCAGCCACGCCTCGATCCCTGAGTCAACAGATGGTGACGTTTGCAAGACAACAACCATCTGCACGAACAGTTCGACGACGTTTGCAGCAGCATGGACTATCAGCTCAGAGACCATGGCTGCGGTTACCCTTGACGCTGCATACTTGATAGGAACGCCTGCGATGGTGTACTCAACGACGAACCTGGGTGCACGAATGACAAAAAGTAATTTTTTCGGATGAATCCAGGTCCTGTTTACAGCATCATGATGGTCGCATCCGTGTTTGGCGACATCGCGGTGAACGCATATTGGATGCATGTATTCGTCATCGCCATAGTGGCGTAGCACCCGGCGTGATGGTATGGGGTGCCATTGGTTACAGGTCTCGGTCACCTCTTGTTTGCATTGACGGCACTTTGAACAGTGGACGTTACATTTCAGATGTCTTACGCCTGTGGCTCTACCCTTCATTCGATCCCTGCGAAACCGTACATTTCAGCACGATAATGCACGACCGCATGTTGCAGGGCCTGTACGGGCCTTTCTGGATAAATAAAATGTTCGGCTGCTGCCCCGGTCAGCACATTCTCCAGTTCTCTCACCAATTGAAAACGTCTGGTCAATGTTGGCCGAGCAACTGGCTCGTCACAATACGCCAGTCACTACTCTTGATAATCTGTGGTATCGTGTTGAAGCTGCATGGGCAGCTGTACCAGTACACGCCATCGAGGCTCTGTTTGACTCAATGCCCAGGCGTATCAGAGCCATTATTACGGCCAGAGGTGGTTGTTCTGGGTACTGATTTCTCAGGATCTGTGCACCCAAATTGCGTGAAAATGTAATCATATGCCAGTTCAAATATAATATATTTGTCCAATGAATACCCGTTGATCATCTGTATTTCTTCTTGGTGCAGCAATTTTAATGGCCAGTAGTCTATTTCGATGGTCATTCCCCTCCACGGAGGTGTGATCCAATAAAGTATTTTGCATTCAGAGTAGAAAGATGGCTATTGAATGATTTCACGATTGAAATATTTCGCTGCATCAGAGAACGCCTTTGTTTTAGTGACTGCCACACCAAATCGCGAATCATGTCCCTGACATTCTCTCCACTTTCGCGATAGTACAAAACCAGCCACCGAGCGAGATGGCGCAGTGGTTAGCACACTGGACTCGCATTCGGGAGGACGACGGTTCAATCCCGTCTCCGGCCATCCTGATTTAGGTTTTCCGTGATTTCCGTAAATCGCTTCAGGCAAATTCCGGGATGGTTCCTGTGAAAGGGCACGGCCGATTTCCTCCCCCATCCTTTCCTCACCCGAGCTTGCGCTCCGTCTCTAATGACCTCGTTGTCGACGGGACGTTAAACACTAATCTCCTCCTCCTACAAAACCAGCTGACTTTCTTTGAACTTGTTCTATCTCCTCCGTCAGTTCTATCTGGTAAGGGTCCCACACCGCGCGGCAGTACTCCAGAACTCGACGGAAAGTGCTGCCCATGCTGTAGTAGTCCTGTTGCATCGTTAAGTGTTCTGCCAATAAAGCTGTCTTTATTTCGCTTTCACCACTAAACTTTGTATTTTATGGTTCCAATTTAAGTTATTCGTAATTATAATACTAGGTCTTTAGTTGAAGGACGACTGTTAAATTTGTGTGCTTTATCGTGTAACCGAAAGTTTATGTAATTGTTGTCCGCCTCCGTAGCGTAGCGGTAGCGTTACTGCCTACCACGCAGAGGGGCCAGGTTCGAGTCCCGATATGGGGCTGGGTGTTGTGTTTTCTTCATCATCATTGACTCGCAAGCCGCCGATGTGCCGTCACCTAAAAAGGACTTGCTATACGGCGGCCGAACTCTCCCGATTGGGTCTGCCCGCCAACAATGCCATACGATCATTTCATTTTACGTAATTGTTTTGGTACACATGTGAAAGACTTCGCACTTCTAATGGTTTAAAATCAATTTTCATTTTTCACACCACGCAGATGTTTTCTCCAAATCATTTTGCAATTCGTTTTGGTCTTTTGAAGACTTTACTAGTCGGTAAAAGACGGCATCAACAGCAAACAGTCTAAGAGGGGTGCTCAGATCGTCTTCTAAATCGGCTACAGACACCACGGGCCCGTAGAACATCCCTTCCGTTTTGTAAGTAGGCTGTTTATGTTTT
Source organism: Schistocerca piceifrons (assembly GCF_021461385.2). Lineage (NCBI taxonomy): Eukaryota > Metazoa > Arthropoda > Insecta > Orthoptera > Acrididae > Schistocerca > Schistocerca piceifrons. The sequence continues at coordinate 235,466,498 of NC_060143.1, forward strand.
CTTTATGTAAGTAGGCTGTTTTGGTTCTTATATTGGTAACGCCGCCGCCACGTAGCGCTCTCTGTATGAAAATGAAATCACTGGCTGTGCTGTGTGCAGTCTGTGGCTAGTTTGCATTGTTGTCTGCCATTGTAGAGGGGCAGCTGAATGTGAACAGCGCGTAGCGTTGCGCGTTGCGCAGTTGGAGGTGAGCCGCCAGCAGTGGTGGATGTGGGGAGAGAGATGGCGGAGATTTGTAATTTGTCATGAACTGCTATATTTATATATGATGATATCAAGGTAAATACATTGTTTGTTCTCTACTAATATCTTTCATTTGCTAACTATCCCTATCAGTAGTTAGTGCCTTCCATAGTTTGAATCTTTTATTTAGCTGGCAGTAGTGGCGCTCGCTGTATTGCAGTAGCTTGAGCAGCGAAGATTTTTGTGAGGTAAGTGATTTGTGAAAGGTATAGTTTAATGTTAGTCAGGGCCATTCTTTAGTAGGGAATTTTGAAAGTCAGATTGCGTTGCGCTAAAAACATTGTGTGTCAGTATAAGCACAGTCTTGTATAAATTGTTCAAAGGGGACGTTTCATATGTCGACCCTTAGCCTAGGATACCTCACTGGAATCTTCTGATTTTTTCTTGTAGTTTGTGTAATTAGTGTAGCTATTGTTTATTGCTAGCGCGTAATTATAGAGAGAATTTCCTTTGTAGATGTAGTTTTTCATTGTTGTACAGTAAAACAGTTGTGGCATGCATGTAGATTTGCACCAAGTATTTCGCAGCTGCGCTGGCAATTAAGTAGACATTATTTCCATTGCTATGTTATTTTATTTTGCTCTTCAAATTGCGCTTTTCTGTGTTATCGTGTGAAATACTGTGACAATAATGGCGTGTGAAAAACGTAATACTAGGCTCCAAAGTAAACTGAGAAATGACAGTGAAGACGAAAGCAGTGTGTTAGCGCCGCAGAGTAATGAATTAACTAATGTTCAAAGTAGTAATTTGGTAATTGCGCATAGGGAAATGGAGCGGGCGGCAAACAATGGTGTAGACAGTGAAACAGGTAGTGAACAGGGAAGCGTTATCGATCGATTGGTCGGCAACAGCTCGCCTCAGGAATCGGGAATGACAGAACACAATATTGCAAATACTGTAGACTCAGGTTTTGGGTTCCCACCGTTTTCTCAAATGAGTCAAGACATATTTTCCACTTGTCAAAATGTGAATGTTGCCAGTGCAACTTCACTGCCGAAAAGCACTGAGGAACATGTTTCAGACACCAGTGCATTGTTATTACAGTTAATGCAACAAATGGGACAAAAGCTTGAAAAGTTAGACACAATGGAACAACATCAGAGACAAACACAGCAACAGTTAGACACAATGGAACAAAATCAGAGACAAACACAGCAAAAGCTTCAAAAGTTAGACACAATGGAACAAAATCAGAGACAAACACAGCAAAAGCTTCAAAAGTTAGACACAGTGGAACAAAATCTTAAAAAGTTAGACTCATTGGAACAAACACTTGAACAAACACGTGAAGATTTAACTACTGAGTTACATAACATTGAATCGAAATGTCAAAAAGTCTGTAATGACGTAAAAACACAAATTTGTGAGCATTTTCAACCTATTTTTTCGCGGCATGAAAATGCATTACAGAATCACGAAGCAGCCATAAAAGAACTGCAAATTATTGTTCATGAAAATCATGAGACCTTGCAAGCTAAATTTGACTCAGTTGCATCTACCGATTCGGTTACGCAACTTGCAAAAACTCAGGAAAACTTTAAGGACACAGTAGATACTCTGAAACTTGGTTCAGAAAAACACACTGAAGAAATAAGGACACTATCGGAGAAAGTAGCCGAACTTTCGGATCAGGTCACTAACTTATCTACAAAGGTAGATGATGATCTGAATGACACAAGACCTGTAGCCTTCACTGACACAGAAGAGTATGAACAAATAAGAAAATTCAAACAAAATCAGAATCAAATTAATACACAACACCAAAGAGAAATCCGGGAAGTACAAGATCAGCTGACACAGGTAATACAAGAATTACGTATTTCAGAGGACACTGGCGCTCCAACACGGGAACAGGGACTTAGAAACACGGAAAAGCCGCAAAATAATAACACAGGGCATTTCGGAAGTTATGAAAGAAATTGGCAATGTGCACCGAATTTTGAGATGGAACGGCCGACACAACCTAACAATGACCGATATGCGACTCGCCGACATGATGATTTTGAGTATAAGCTGTTCATTACTACACGTAAATTCAAAACATTTAAGAATTCTGGCAACGACATTCATCCACAAGCATGGCTCCATCAATTCTCTCATTGTTTTCCTCCCAACTGGTCGTTGGAACACAGATTAGAATTTATGTGTGGCTACTTAGAGAATGAACCAGCTGTAAGAATGCGATCGGTCATTCACGATTGCCACAGTGAAGGAGAATTTTACCATGCCTTCCTCTCAGCATATTGGTCTCAAGCCACACAAGACCGAGTAAAACATGGTATCATAATGATGAAACATTTCGAACAATCTGAATTCTCCAGTCTTGTGAAATATTTTGAAGACATGTTGCACAAGAATCAGTACCTGTCAAACCCATACAGCCCCTCAGAACTCATCCGCATTTGCTTAATCAAATTACCTGAACATTTACGGCATATTATTTTAGCAGGACGTTGCAAAGACGACATTGAAGCTTTTCAGGGACTGTTACAAGAACTAGAAATTGACACTGATAATCGCGGAACGCTAAAACAAGGACACAACAATTACAGGTCACATCCGTCACAATTCCGTGACGACAGAAACAATAACCGGACACGACTGGTCTATTCTTACAACGCAAATCGTGACCAAAATAGACACCACCCGTACGACAACCGTTGGCAGAGTAGTAATAATTACAGGGAAAGATCACCTCTCCGCAGTAGTGACTATCACAGAGACAATCAGAGAAACAGACAATATGGGAACCAAAATAATTATTATCAAGGGAGACAGAATAACTTCAGACGCAACAGTTCAGCGCGCAGTTACGATTCAGGGAGAAATTCTCCACCACTTAACCGACAAGAAAGAAACTACAGGAACTACCGACATGACGACAGACGATGTGATCGTAACGACAGACCTGAACTGCATCAGAACTGGCGGGATTCAAACAGAGCAGGGCCCTCTCGAGGAGGTGAATTTGTAGAAGTTAGGTCTCCAAATCCCAATAACGACGCGCGCCAACAAAGAGACAATAGGCAATGACTCACACCGCTGGCAGCCACAAAACGTACTTATGAAACTGACGACACAGCTGCCGTAGCTAGTAATTACGTAAAAATGGAAGACATTAGGGACATCTTACTCCAGGAACACGACGTAAAACATAACAACATTGCATATCCTGTGATTCACATTACAGTAAATGACGTAAAATTTACTGCAGTACTTGACTCTGGCAGTCCCATTTCAGTAATTAGTGAAACAGCTTTTAGCAAATGCAACAAATCGAACGATTGTCCCACACTTCCGTTACGTAAGATTAAATTACAAGGTGCAATCTTTGGAAAAAGTGTAGATGTACGCCAACAAACCAATTTAGAATTCTTTTGTCAAAGCCACAGCTTCTCTATGAACTTTCTCATTGTTCCATTATTGTCGACGGAAATTATATTGGGAGTAGACTTTTTGAATGAATACAAAGCAATCTTAAACTTTCACGATGCTGAAATAAGTTTAGAGAAAGAAGGTAAGTCAATAGCTTTGAAATTTGAAGATTGGCTCTCAAACCATGACGAGGAAATTAATCGGCTTTACCTTCTGTTAGACAACAGTTTGGACTTTTCTACGGAACTAGACACTAACAACCACTCTGCAAGTACTGACAGGGATGATATCGACGTTGCATTTGACACTAATAAGTTAATTCAGAATAAAATTCAAACAATTGAGAATTGTAATGACACTGATAGGCAGGACCTTTTTGAGATTTTACAAGCACATTCCACAGTTTTTACTCATAAAACAGGAACAATCAAGGGATTTCAATACCAATTTCGTGTTCGTGAGCATACTAAATTTTGTGTTAGACCATACGTAATTCCGGCGCATTATAGGGACCGTGTTAGAACAGAAATACAATCTATGCTTAATGAGGGCATTATTGAGCCTGCAGTAAGCTCATACAACAATCCATTACATGTTGTTGAGAAGAAAAATGGATCGATCAGGCTTGTCTTAGATTCGAGACAAATCAATACGATCATTATTTCTGAAACAGACAGGCCGCAAACGTTAGAAGAACTTCTTCAAAATTTTAATGGTGTAAAAGTGTTGTCTTCCATTGATCTCAGATCCAGCTTTTATCAGATCGAACTTCATCCAGAATGTAGAAAATACACAGCTTTCCTTTGTTTCGGCGTTTGTTATCAGTTTCGGAAACTTCCTTTTGGTTTGAACATTTCTTCGGCAGCATTCATTCGTGGGTTAAATTCCATATTACCTGAGTTCTTAAAACGTCACATCACCTTATATGTGGACGATATTCTGATAGCAGAAGCTTCATGGGAACAACATAATCGCATCCTCAACAGTTTGTTACGTATTTTTGCAGAATCTGGAATTACAGTTAACTTGGAAAAGTCTGAATTCGGTAGGACAAAGGTGAAGTTTTTGGGACATATTATTTCTTCTGAAGGGATTCAGCCGGATCCTGAAAAGTTAGAAGCAATCAGAGCCATTCCAGTGCCATCCACAAAAAGACAAGTCCGCAGTTCTCTAGGTCTCGTAAATTTTTACCGTCGTTTTCTGAATATGCAAATTCTTGTTACACCAAAACTTTATTCTGTCACTGGAAAAAATACTATTTGGAACTGGGACGAACAAGCACAGTTGGAATTCAATTCTTTGAAAGAAGCGTTACTTCACGCGCCAATCTTAGCTCATCCAGATCTGTCACAAGATTTCTGCCTTAGCACGGATTCTTCTAAAGTCGGTCTTGGTGCCCATTTATTTCAAGAAGCCATAGAAAATGGCACTACCATTCAGAAAACCATTGCTTTTGCTAGCCGAGTGCTAACAAAATCTTAAAAAAAATTATTCCGTTACTGAATTAGAAGCTTTAGCTATCGTTTGGGCATTTAACAAATTCCGTTTCTTTCTTTCTGGTAAGCACGTAAAAGTATACAGTGATCATCGTGCATTACAATTTCTTATGTCTTCAAAATTAAATCATGACAGGTTAAAACGTTGGGCATTGTTTCTGCAAGAATTCCGCTTCACAATAGTCTACATTCCCGGCAAGGAGAACATTGTTGCGGACGCACTGTCACGCGCACCGGCTGGGCTTGAGAAAAGTACCACAGAAGGCAACCTCGAGAAAAATTTCAGTATTCTTTACATTCAGAAAGTCGCCTTTGAAAACTTCATCACCACATCTTTAAAGGACATTGCTCATGAACAAGATAAAGATCCGATTTGGAAAGACATCAAGAGCAAATGGCATGAAAAGACACACACACAGATTCGGCATTATTATCTGGTTAGAAACAACATACTGTTCAAACGCTGCACTGTTGATGACAAGCTATGGGTACTTTGCATTCCTGACGATTTTGTTAATAAGCTCATTTGGTACATTCATTTCAGCTACGCACATTTTGGTCCACGAAAATGTTATCATATTCTTCGAACGACTTGTTATTTTAACAATATGGAAAAGAGAATTCGAAGAGTCTTGTCTATTTGTAAACTTTGTCAAAAGGCGAAACCATCTACTGTCTCACATCGTGCTCCGTTGTTTCCTATCATTCCTTCTAAATTAAAAGAATTTGCTGCTGTTGATCTCTTGGGACCGCTTGTCAGAACATCTAATGGATTTTCGTACGTTCTAGTCGCTGTTGAACTTACTTCAAAATTTGTTTCTTTCACACCGTTACGTAAAGCCACTGGACGGTCTGTATCCAACGCCTTTGTAAAAAATTTCTTACGTGAAGTTGGCCACGTTGCTAAAGTCATTTCAGATAACGGACCGCAATTTAGATCTGCTGTTTGGTCACGCATGCTTCGCAACCGTAAAATCAAACCTGTTTTTATTTCATTGTACTCACCACATTGTAACCCCTCCGAACGGATTATGAAAGAAATCAATAAGCTTTGCAGGCTTTATTGTCACAGAAAGCATCAGCATTGGGACAGATATTTACACTTATTTCAAAACGTGCTGAATGAAATGCCTCATGATTCCACTGCTTTACCACCTACTCTTGTACTGAAGAATGAAGAACCACCGAACAGAATCAGAGAGCTTGTACCTTTCCCGAATACACGTAAACTTTGACACAAAGACATAATTGATTTGGCTCTTAAAAATATAAAATCTGCAGCAGACAAAAGGAGAAAACTACACGGTAAAGCAAATGCAAAGAAATTGTATATTGGTCAGAAAGTTCTCATTAAAGCTCATTCATTGTCACATAAGAAGAAACACTTGAGTCACAAATTCTTTCTAGTTTACAATGGACCATACAGAATCCGACGTATACCACATGATAATTGCGTTGAAGTTGAAACTCTGCGTACTAAGAAGAGTAAAGGTTTACACCACATTTCACATGTAAAACCATTTATTGAAAGATAATCTGCTTTTTAACTTTGTCTTTGCCATAAAACTTTTCACTTCACATTTCTAGTATGCTTTGTCAGACTTAAGAAACTGTTAACATGCAACAATGTTTGAAGTTAAATATCCAGTCTAGAACCTAGGGAACATTTTTAAACAGAAATTACGAATGCATTGTTATAGTGAACAGACGACACAGTGTTGTATTTGTACATTCTTGCTTGTTAGTTGCACGATTACGTAACGACTATCAGGCTTACATACTTAGGACACATACTGGTACTGCTAATGAGATTTTAATGCAACATTTTGGTTTACTTGAAAATACATTCTGGGTTTAATGTACTTTCTGTGAGATACCAGACGACACAGTGGTTAGTTTAAGTGACAACTACACGGTTTTATCACGACGCTTCTAATGAGTGACAATTTACAATGTTGCTTTTGTAGTGTTTCTGTTTTATTTCTGCACAGTTTTTCTGTTTTATTCTGCAAAGTAAAACATGTTTTAGTAGTAACTTTTGTGGTATAGCTACAATGAGATTGCCTTTTCCGTAGCACAACAATACGTTACAGCACAGTACTTTCTTCATCATGGCAATAAGCGTAATAACTAAGATATCTATACATAAAGCATTTCACTTTTGTTTATCATGAGGTAAGTACATTGACTTCTGCAGAACTTAGCTTTCGGAGGACGATAAGTACGACACTTCCACAGAATTATCTTACAGCAAGACGCACATTTAGCGCTACAGGACACGCATTTGAGTGATTAATTTTGTACTTAAAACATTTATTTTTAAAGATATTTGAAGTACAATGATACAAAGGTTTTCAGTGATACATTTCATTTCATTGCTGTAATCTGTAACACCTGAGGGTATAATTACATTAATCCTCAGGGGGGTATACGCCTACTTTGTGTACCATGTGTGTGGCAACCACAAGGAACCCTAGCTAATATGGTATTTGCTTATACAACTTTACACATCGGTACCATATTTCTCTAACACAGAATTACACAGCTATCTGATCATTTAACTGAGAGATAAACATTTTTTTATTACATCAGTGACAGATGTTTACGCAGTTACACAGTTGGATAACTTCACACTTATGAAATTGTATTTTGTCTGTACTGTGTGAACTGTTCATATTTTTTCGGACCCATTGTGATACTATGAGAGCTTTGAATGATGTATTTGGTATGGGATCATGATTTTTAAAGTACGTTTGAGGCAGATGACACTTTTGACATGAGCAGAGAATTTTTTTAGGTTTTGACATTATTGCAGAAAGCTACGACGTTTTTGAGATTTGACTGAGGTGTTATGATGCTATTTTTTACGACGACGATGTGTATTATGCTGCTGAGGTATGTTTATGATTAATAAGCTGGTGCTATATGAGGAATTTGGTTATGCTATGTATTTATTATGATGAAATATTGAAGTGTCGTCGCAAGATTGATGTGTCGACGAATATATATATGTGTAATAAGGTAAGGAGTGATGAATAGTGATTAGGGACTCTGACTTATGGAAAAGGATGTTGGAAACCAAGAATCATACTTTAGAATTATGAAATGTGTGTACATGTGTGAATCATGTGTGAATGTATCACAATGCTGGCGAAAATTTTTTGGACACTGTTATATCAATAGCATTTTGTTTCTACACATTTGCAACGCAAATTCTTGACCTGTGAAACATTTTATATGAGACTGTCACTGTAGCGGAAACTGCTGTCGTAAATATTTCCGTAAGAAAGTTAAGTGACCACCTGCACGTAATGCGTCGCGGGCACCCACCTGGGCGACAGCCGCCCGAAAAAAAAAGCCATTAGCCTTTCAGCGGCACAGGTAAAAAAAAAAAGGGGAGGGGCCATTATACTCGCTATTGACATTTCCTTGTCGAAAGCATACTGTGGAGCTCGTAATTTATGATATTTACTTAAATGCTTATGAATTGATGGGAAATATTCTTACATCTGCAAACCTGATAATGACAAGTGTCTTTCTACGAGAATTGAGAGCTACTGACTTACGAAATGCCACATGACTATTGAATGATATTTGTATGCTTTGGTTTGCGTAATTGCTTATTTCATTTGACATCTGTTTTCCAGCTGTGTTGCAGCATTGGTTTCATAAAATAAAATTAAATGCTTTTGCTAATGTGAACACTTTCTGTCAACAGATTTATTAAATAATTATTTTCTGATCCACATTCTTCGAAAAAGGAGCTCTTGGAATGGAGAGAACAATAAGAAGGGACTAATACCAGTAACTGCATCTATAATTTTCTTTTCAAGTACTTGGTAATTTCTTTTGTAGAATAATTTGTGGTGCACCACTTTAATTACATAAACATTAAGATGTGAATATACATTTCCCTTATCTGCATTGTTATCTTTACTGTAATATTTTTTCTGCTTGAGCTATGTCATGTTTAGATATAAGCTGCTGTTTGCCAGGCATAGTGCTACTGAACTTTAATTTGTGTTACTCTGCTAAGCCAGATTTATTTTTTTGTTTGCTGCGCATTGCCTCATATTAGTTGTAATGTTGAATTGCTTGGTAATTTAGATTTACAGTAGCTTGCTTTGCGATTTTCCATTTTTTTTTCATTGCTGTTTATATTAATTGTTTTATGTGCTGCTGCATTGCCTCGTCCCTTAGTTTAGCATCTGAGCTCAGTAGATTTAAGTTAGCTTAAGAGGGGTAGACTATATAAGAAACTGACTATGGAGAGTAGGTAAAGAATGCGTTGCGAAGTTATATGAAACAGACTTGGAATGAGTATTGTGCACTGAGAAATAATTATATTGAAAAAAATATGAATAGAATACAGAAAGCAGGTATAGATAGGACTTTTTGGGAATAATGTTGAATGAAGGGAGATCTCCAAGAAGTAAAGAAAGTTTTGTTTGCAAAATACTGCAGTACAACAAACCCTGTAATTTCCTTTTGTATTATCCCACTATATGTTGGTGTACCCTTGTGTATTTGTTTTCTTCCTGTCTCTGTGTAGTTTCATAGAATTTTTTCTTCTTTTAATATTAAGCTACATTCACTATGATGAGGAATACTGTTATCCTCAAATATAATTGGCATTAATAATATGTTATTTACTTTGTAAAGATGTTAGACATTATTTATTCTGTTTAAATGCTCATGTGTGAAGTTGATGTTTCGCAAGTTATTCCGATCTTCTATGTATGTACTCATGTCATAATTCCTGTAACACTGATGTATATGCCTATTTCTATTCTTTTGTAAAGCCTGTACTACAAATGTTATCTCTATTGTTATGTTCTTTAATGAGGTATTTTGTACCTTTGTAATCGTATTCTTACGTTATAAAATTGTAATTGACACCAGTTCATCAAATTAAGTAACTTGTAAGCATTCATTTCACTGCACATATTTCTGTTGGTCATAGTATATGGACAATATGTGAGAAGTAGGGACTGTTAGTGTTTGCACGTGTGTTAATAATTCAGCAAGGGACTGGATAACAGCATTGCTGGTTCTGAGGACAAATCCAAAAACTTTGTGAGTGCACAAGTGGTGGTTATGGACTTGCTATATTATCCGCAAGACTCTTCGATGGTGATTGTGCACCTGCACAGTCGCAGCAGATGGCTGCTGGCCATCTCTACTAGGACTACAGTGGGTCTACACCTTTGCTGACTCACCAGTACCATTATTTCTACAAGGACTACAGTGGGTCTGCATCTTTGATGGCCCACCAATACCGTAATCTCTACAAGGACTACAGTGGTTCTACTCTGTGATGACCTACCTACCAATATTCTTCCAAACTTCGACTGACTCTGCTGTGGGTTTGCTCTGTTGTGGCCCATTACTTGTCTGCCTGTTAAGAGTCAGCACTGTCTTTCCGTTGGAAGGACAACGCTACTTCTTCAAGACTGCACGGAAATCCACTACTTCTGTGTGCAATTTCTTTTACTAATGAGAAACTGTAATTACTATTATGATGAATGATCAGGACTATCTTTATGGACTGTGAGAAAATTTTAGCTTTTGACCAACATTGTATCAATAAGTGTGTGCATTTTATATCTTTGTTACTGTAATTGTGAAAAATTTTTGTCAAATCTGTATTGGCCAGTGCCCAATACCATTTGTAAAAAATTTTTTTTGGGGAGCATGGGGGCTATGTAAGTAGGCTGTTTATGTTTTCTTTGTCTAAGTAGGCTGTTTAGGTTCTTATATTGGTAACGCCGCCGCCACGTAGCGCTCTCTGTATGAAAATGAAATCACTGGCTGTGCTGTGTGCAGTCTGTGGCTAGTTTGCATTGTTGTCTGCCATTGTAGAGGGGCAGCTGGATGTGAACAGCGCATAGCGTTGCGCAGTTGGAGGTGAGCCGCCAGCAGTGGTGGATGTGGGGAGAGAGATGGCGGAGATTTGTAATTTGTCATGAACTGCTATATTTATATATGATGATATCAAGGTAAATACATTGTTTGTTCTCTACTAATATCTTTCATTTGCTAACTATCCCTATCAGTAGTTAGTGCCTTCCATAGTTTGAATCTTTTATTTAGCTGGCAGTAGTAGCGCTCGCTGTATTGCAGTAGCTTGAGCAGCGAAGATTTTTGTGAGGTAAGTGATTTGTGAAAGGTATAGTTTAATGTTAGTCAGGGCCATTCTTTAGTAGGGAATTTTGAAAGTCAGATTGCATTGCGCTAAAAACATTGTGTGTCAGTATAAGCACAGTCTTGTATAAATTGTTCAAAGGGGACGTTTCAGTTTCACTAGATCACTTCCCGTCCATTACTACGAACTGCATCCATTCAGACTGGAAATCACGAGTCCAAACGCACAACCGAGACGATACCCCATAAATGGTTCAAATGGCTCTGAGCACTATGAGACTTAATATCGGTGGTCATCAGTCCCCTAGAACTTAGAACTACTTAAACCTAACTAACCTAAGGACATCACAAACATCCATGCCCGAGGCAGGATTCGAACCTGCGACCGTAGCGGTCACGCGGTTCCAGACTGAAGCGCCTAGAACCGCACGGCCACACCGGCCGGCGATACCCCATAGGCGCGCAATTTAATTAGAGGCTGCTTGTGAGGAACGGCATCAAAAGCTTTCCGGAAAACTAGATATGTTGAATCAACTTGAGATCCCCTGTCGATAGCACTTATCACTTCATATGAATAAAGAACCAGTTGTGTTCCACCAGAACAATATTTTCTGAATCCGTGTTGGTTATGTATTAGTAAATCGTTTTCCTCAAGGTATTTATTAATGTTGAAATGCATTATATGGTCCAAAATACTGATGAAAATCGATTTCAATAATATGGGTATATAATCCAGATCATAATTGGGAATACTGATTAGTAATTTTGTAAATAAAAGAATTACATAATTTATAAAACACGAAAAAAATATACGAAAAAATTCTTAACTATTGTGATGAAGTCCTGTACGCAGTAGAAAGAGTGTGGCAAGGAAATCTTTCAACTTAGATTTTAGTATTAGGAGTTTAACACTTAAGTTTTTCAGTTGTGCTGAAAGCCTATTAAAAATGATACCTGATGAATAATGCACCTCTTTCTGTAGAGTGGATAAGAAAATGTTCGAGTGCATATCGTTTTTCCGTCAAGTGTTCTCTCAACGTGTTAACGTTTTCAACACCAAATCCCAGGATGGCGTATATGTACAGAGATGGTACAAGTAGAATTCACAGACACGTTAACAAAAATCTACACCAATTCCCCGAACCAACGCAGAATTTCCCACCACTTTTCTGCGGTCTAAGAAAATTCCTGGTGCATATACAGAGTTTCCCCACAATATAACACCATAAGAGATGACAGAGTGTGTGGGGTTCCGCCTACCCGTCTCCTATAGGGTGCATAAACGATGCTCCCATCTCTGACAACTATGCAACAATTCAAGCAAATCACAATAATAATTTTTTTTACAAATAAGCAAATCACATTAATAGTGTTTTTTACGAATAAGCAGATAACTTTGTATTTTCAACGGGTTGCCGCAAGCGATGGGCGACATGTAAACAAGTCTGTGTCCTTCACTATATACATTGTCCATTTAAGCAATCTATATGGATCACTAATAACTGTTCTGCTAGCGTGCGGACCAGGCTGGAAGAAGAGGCCCTTGTTTCCTCTTCTTGTAGAGGCTGCTCCTGTCGTGGTGCGGTCCTAGTCAGCGAGCTATTGGCTGACGTCGTCTCACAGCCTTCTATGCTCTTGCGTTCTTCGTCTTCATGTCGGCGCTTGTGGTTACGCCGGAACAGAGCGAAACTAAACAAAGCAAACGAAGCTTCCGCATTTCAGTATCATAGAGCTTGGTCGTCATTCTTACTGTGAAATTAGCAGCATTCAGTTCCTGCACAAAATATTTAACGTTTTAAATCCAGAAAAGTTTTCCAAATCTCCTAGTTACAAGAATTTAAAATGACAAATTTCGCCTGTTAGGACGTCGAACTTTAGGAGACAGCGTATTTTACCTTGATCAGCATGACAACCAAACAGACCTTCGGTACGCTTTCTTTTTTACTGTGTTTAGACATCTGAAACACTGGTTTACATTTCATACTTAAAAGTGAGGATAAAATACACGAACGCGTATTTAAAGATTTAAAAAACTAAAGTTGTTACAAATTTTGGCCACAGTAAATTTTTAATAAATAGTGTTAGAAGCAAACGAGTAAATTTTGTGTTATCAGTTAACATTATTTCTTAAATTTAATCATAGTGATACATAAAAATAAAAATATGAATAGGTCTACTACTCTACAGATTTTTCTCTTACTCTTAAAGAAATTAATAGTCACTTTATATCTTAGGAGACAGCGTATTTTACCTTGATCAGCATGACAACCAAACAGACCTTCGGTACGCTTTCTTTTTTACTGTGTTTAGACATCTGAAACACTGGTTTACATTTCATACTTAAAAGTGAGGATAAAATACACGAACGCGTATTTAAAGATTTAAAAAACTAAAGTTGTTACAAATTTTGGCCACAGTAAATTTTTAATAAATAGTGTTAGAAGCAAACGAGTAAATTTTGTGTTATCAGTTAACATTATTTCTTAAATTTAATCATAGTGATACATAAAAATAAAAATATGAATAGGTCTACTACTCTACAGATTTTTCTCTTACTCTTAAAGAAATTAATAGTCACTTTATATCTTAAGCAAACAAAATAGAAGCAGCTGATTGAAGGAGATGGTACCCCATACTCGTCAGTGTCTTCAAAAATTTCGACCTTTCAAAGCCTAGTTTGGGGCACGAAAACAAGATGTAGTTTCAGTCAGCTTTTAACTTAGAATCACACTGACATGCAGGTGAACAGCAAAATGTTGAAGCTATGCACGTGTAAAGGAAAAGAGGAGCGGCTAAAGCGGAGTGGAATGATGGTGCAAATATTTGATTGGTCCGAATGTACCCTCTCTAAAGCACTGCCTTGTAGGAATTTGAGGTTGTAGTATCACACAATATCAACCTACCGTTTGTTGAGAAATGTTCCACATCCCTTACCATCGATGTTCTCCGTGGCTTGTGACCTCACGTAAGTATTCTGTATGCTGCGACTTCAGATCAAAACAGTTGCTACAGATGCAGCTTTCTTCGCTAAAACAGCTTCCTCATTAAGACGGATGCTAGAGTGGGAATGCCCCCACAGCAGACTAGTCTGTCTGGCGCCTCCGTTTGCTGTGAGCATATTCGTGCACCACAACAGCAGTTGGTTGTTTTATTCCATCTCCAGTGTTTAATATGTATAATGACACTTTGGGAATCGGTCACAGTTAATCCATTAAGATATATTAAGTACTTCCAAAATTCCTAGTCTCCGCCGCAGAAACTGAAGCGCTTTTAGGTAGTTTGAAGCCTTTACTGACATAGACCTGAGGACACAGAAAAGCGCATCCAGCATTCTCCTCTTGGATACTTTTGGATCCATCTGTGTATATACACAGGGTGAGTCACTAGCTATTCCTACGAAGAATAACTCCGAAGAAAAGTTGCATGGGACACCGAGGGTCATAACATGACGTTGGTTTTTTGTTGCTAGGTGCAGTCGCTTCAGAGATATGAAAATCACCTTTGTTTTTTTAAAGTGGTTTGCTGTAGTTTGGTACTTATTTTCTGACAGCGACTATCGAGACGAATCCAGTGATGTGTAACAGTAAGGTCTTTGTAGGTCAATGAAGGTGAAAAAGGTGGCATGAACGTTCATTTACAAAGGGTGTTCGAAGTGATGACCATTGGTATCAATGCAGTGCTGCAATCTTCATATCATGGATAGAGTGGTATTCCTTATCACTTCGTCACTTATCGAAGCACATGCTCTGACAACTCTCTCTCGCATATCTACAGGTGTAGTTGGAAGGTCTTTATAAACAATCTCTTTTACGAATCCTCACAACAAACAATCCAGAGGCGTCAAGTCTGGCGAACGAGCCGGCCACGACACATGCCCTCCGTGTGATTTGGGAATTGCCCCTGCAACTCATTTTAGTCATCAGCGAAAAATATGCCGGACACCCCTTGTTCCTAAAGGTATTTCTTCCAATAACAGCTCTAATGTTTCTTGCAGGAATGTGGTGTACTTCACACCATTAAGATTTCCTTCGAAGAAGTAGGGGCTATAATTCTGTCCTCCAGAATCCCACACCATACATTCACTGACCACGATTTTTGGTGTGCATATTTCCGCAGCCAGCATGGATTTTCAGTTGCCCAGTAATGCATGTTATGCAAATCAACAAAAAATGGTACAAATGGCTCTAAGAACTACGGGACTTAACATCTGAGGTCATCAGTCCCCTAGACTTAGAACTACTTAAACCTAAGGACATCACACACATCCATGCCCGAGGCAGGATTCGAACCTGCGACCGTAGCAGCAGCGTGGTTCCGGACTGCAGCGCCTAGAACCGCTCGGCCACCACTGCAAATTAACATTTCCATCGTTCGTGAATGTAGCCTCGTCAGTAAATAAAATCAAATAACTAATTGTGTCATCCCTCTGAATCTGAAGTTGAGCCCATCGACAGAATACAATGCGGCGCATACAATACGTACCAGTTAATTCTTGGTGGCGACTGATATGGTAAGGATGATATTTATAGCGATGCAGAACACGAACAACACTACTCTGGTTCACGCAAGATTCCCTTGCGATTTGACGCAAACTAACACAAGGATCTCGAACCAAAGTGGCAAGAGTACCATTTTCCGTTTCCTCGTTAGTAACTTTCCTTTGCCGTGTATGTTTCCGATGCGTTAAAGATCCAGCTCTTCTCAATTTATCACACACATAGTTAAATGTACGGTGTGTAGGGCGAATACGTTGGGGATATCTTTCAGAGTGTAAGTCTCTAGCTCTCACTGAATTTCGTTGGAATTCTCCGTAAATCAGAAGCATATCGACTTGTTCTTCGAAGGAATTCATCATTCACATTCGCTTGATTCCACAATACTCCGTCTCTAATGACCTCGTTGTCGACGGGACGTTAAACACTAACCACCACCACCACCTCCACAATACTAATCTTACCGTACCTGTTAGTGTTGTATTGCGAAACCGTCGAATGGTGTTTACATGTCAATGGCACGTTAGATGGATACGCCCTATTCGGCGAATATTTACTATTTTCACGATATACAAGAGAGAATAGTCAGAGCATATGTTTCGATAAGTGATGAAGTGATAAGGAATACCACTCAATCCACGATAAGAAAATTGCAGCACTGCATTGATACCAATGGTCATAACTTCGAACACCTTCTGTAAATTGGCATTCATGCACCTTTTTCGCCTTCGTTGACTTCAAACACCTTACTGTTACACATCATTGGATTCGTCTCGATAGCTGCTATCAGAACATAAGTACTAAACTATAGCATCCCATTTAAAAAAACAAAGTTGACCTACATATCTCTGAAGCGACCCCACCTAGCAACAAAAAACCGTCATATTATGGCCCCCGTTGTCCCATGCAAGATTTGTTCCACAAACTTTTCACCTACTATCATACTTTCGGAGTTATTCTAGGTGGCAATAGTTAGTGACTCACGCTGTAGATATGATCAGGCTACTTGGCTCTACGACACTATTAGTTCTGCAATTTATATTCACATTTCCAAGCTTTTCGTATTAAACTAATGGACTGAAATGTGCCAGCTGATTGTGTCAAGACCATATTCAAATAAAGGCAAATGCGTAGAGTATCTAATAGAACGTAAAATAGGAAACCAAATACGAAAGCTGCTGGAAATGGTCGAAATTTTATTTCTTCTGTTGGAGGCAGTTCGTAATTGGTAAATGCAGTATCTACCTTTATCACCAGGACTATCCATGAATGTTACGCCTTGAATGAAAAATTTATCCGGCAGTGCCGCGCGGAATGGCGGCGCGGTTTACGGCGCCATGTGAAGATTGCGCGGCCTCTCCCGCCGGAGGTTCCAGTCCTCCCTCGGGCATGTGTGTGTGTGTGTGTGTGTGTGTGTGTGTGTGTGTGTGTGTGTGTGTGTGTGTGTTGTTCTTAGCGTAAGTAAGTTTAAGTAGTGTCTAGGGACCGCTGATCTCAGCAGTTTGGTCCCTTAGGATTTCACATACATTTATCCGGCAGTATTTGATGTCGAACGCTCAAGGTCATCCATCTTGATTTCGCCAAAAGGGCGTTTGTAAGCGTCGAATGCGTGGTTCCAAGACAGACACGAATAGTCATGTGTTGTAGGGTCTAATTTGATGAGAAAAATCTTAGGCATGTTGTGATCTAGTGTACAACCCTAGTCCAGTCTAGATCGAATGCTCCTCGGTACAATATGAGTCGAATACTCTGATGCACTCCCTACCACTAATGGGTGAATGAGCGAATCACATTTAATCCTTCTTCGCACGTATTACTAGGCTCACAGTTTAACGTTGAGTCAAATAACATTCCGAGGAGTCGAGCATGAGATTTTATCTGGAAAGTGTACTTTCAACATGTGGTGTGATGGTCAGTGCGAGCAGTGTTCGATTTGTAAAAGCGTACGACCACCGATTTCTCAGTCGAAATCTCCAACCCACTGGTAGACATCCATTTTATGGTAGTGAGTAATATCTTTTTGAACTGAAGACACGAGTCTGAAGTTACATGAACACATATATCGTCTACATAATTTAATATTTTTGTGAAGAGAGATTACTCATTCTGTACAAAGTGAACAAGAGGGAGCCCGCATCTCGTGGTCGTGCGGTAGCGTTCTCGCTTCCCACGCCCGGGTTCCCGGGTTCGATTCCCGGCGGGGTCAGGGATTTTCTCTACCGATGGCTGGGTGTTGTGTGCTGTCCTTAGGTTAGTTAGGTTTAAGCAGTTCTAAGTTCTAGGGGACTTATGACCGCAGCAGTTGAGTCCCATAGTGCTCAGAGCCATTTGAACCATTTGAACAAGAGGGGACTTGAAATGTCACTCTGGATCAAGCTCTGGACGATAAGAAAAAGTTCAATCACTTTTGCTTTTAATCTGACAAAGGGTCTTCTTTGCGCGACCTGAGTACTGATGTCATATATCAACCTTGAAGGAATTCCGAATTTCGTCAGCTTGTCCAAGGGAACCGGTATCTGAACGTGACCTTAGCCCCCTTAGCGTCAAGAAAAGCGGTGAAGACCGTTTTTTCGCTTGGACGGCTGAGGTGATGCCCATAGCTAACGAATAAAGATTATGCGTTGTATCTTTGCTTTTTCTGAATCCGTATTGACTCAGACGCATCAAATTATCATTTTCAACCCACGATTTCATTTTCCTTTTTACCGTTCACCCGAGCGCTTTTTCTTCCAAAGACAAGAACTCGATATTTGGATCATTCCCTCTTTTAAGATATGGTGCCGGCCGCTGTGGCCGAGCGGTTCTAGGCGCTTCAGTCCGGAACCGCGCTGCTGCTACGGCCGCAGATTCGAATCCTGCCTCGGGCATGGATGTGTGTCATGTCCTTAGGTTAGTTAGGCTTAAGTAGTTCTAAGTCTAGAGGACTGATGACCTCAGATGTTAAGTCCCATAGTGCTTAGAGCCATTTTTAGGATATGGTATTATAACTTGCGTCAACCATGCTTCCATTAGGTCTTGTTTCGTTCAATACTGATTAAAGATAAACAAGATCAAATCTTTCGCTTTTCGTAGGCAGATTCTGAAGCACAAAATAATGAATGAAATCAGTACCAGAGCAGATGTCACTCGATTATTTCATGGCATCATTTAGTTTTTCTTCATAGAAGCGACGAAGCGGTACATGATGATAGTCGTCTTCAACTGGAAATGAGCGATTTTCTAATGGGTACGTCGAAGGAGCGAGCGTATCGATAAATCCGTCTATTCAGGCACTGTAGTGAAAAGAGCAGATGGCAATGGGCTGTTTCTAAAAGCTTGTCATATTGGTTGCTTTATTGGACGAAAAACAAAATTTAATCCAATTTTCCTTTTTTACCTTTCTTGAGAAATTTGTTAACACTCGAATTTACTTTTCTCACTTCCAACAAGTCAGTCAATGAACTTTGTTGATAAATTGTCAAAGGAAGCTGCCGTTTTGCAATTTCTCTGGAGCGTTTGGGATTCCACTAAGGTGGTCAAGGTTTCATGATAATAATGAACTCTTTTTTATTGGGAATGCTGACTTCTGCTGCAAATTCCATAGCGTTTATTAAAGTCTGATATACGTGTTTTTCCTGTCTCACCCTACAGTATTTACCGTCTGCAGCTCTGTCTAGTGCAATGGAAGGTATTCCATGACGTCTCAACACATGTCCTATCTTCCTCTCCCTTGTTATTGTCAATGTTTTGCTTATGTTTTTCCCTCTGACGATTCTGCGGAGAGCCTCTTTTTTCCTTATTTTCTCAATCCACCTAATTTGCAGCATCCTTCAATAGCACCACGTCTCAAACGCTTCGATTCACTCCTTTTCCGGTTTTCCCACGATCACTGATTCACTACTATGCAATACTGTGTCCAACTGCAAAGTCTCTGAAATTTCTTCCTCGAGATATATGACTAGTAGACGTCTTTGGTCAGGAATATCTTTTTGCTCATGCTAGTTTGCTTTTTATGTCTTTGCTTCGTCTGTCATACGTTATTTCGCTTCCAAAGTAGCAGAATACCTCCATTTCGTCTACTCCCTCGGCGTCTAGTCTTCAATTTTGATGTTAAGTTTATCATTAGCCTCATCTCTGCTACTCCTCGTTTGCTTTCGTCTTTCTCTGGTTTATTCTTAACCCATATTCTGCACTCGGAAGACTGTTCATTTCAGTCAGTATGCTGATCAGCGTTTCCTCACTTTAACTGTGGTTAGCAATGTTATCAGAGAATCTTATCGTTGATATTCTTTCGCCATGCATTTTAATCCTACTCTTGAACCAGTCTTTTTCACCTGTCACTGCTTCTTAAGAGCACAGTTTGATCAGTAGGGGAAGAAAGTTTACATCCCTGTCTTATACACTTTTTAATTTGAATACTTCGTTCTTGGTTTCCCTTCTTACTGCTCCTTTCTGGTTCTTACACACGTTGTATATTACCCGTCTTTCCCTGTACCTTACTACTACTTTTCTGAGAATTGCGAACACCTTGCACCGTTTGGCATTAATGAAGGTTTTTCTACACCGATAAATTGTACCTAGATTGTAACTTTTATACTTTTAGCTGCCTGTATGAAACCATCAGATGGGAATATACCGACCTTCCATACATCGAGTTCGACTGTGTATAGTTGTGTACGTTTTTCTGCTGTCTCCGTGAAGCCTGCAGATTTGACCTCCTAGATGTGACTGCTGCATCCCCGTATAAACTTTATCCGTATTAAGCCTCTTGTGGTGGCCATTTCCCCAGCGGTTTTATATAAACTGCAGTAGTTTGAAAGAAATACGCCTTTTGCATGCTGCACTTTAACTTTTTATAAGACAAAATAAAGAATTAATGTGTGGCATAAAAAAGCGTTTTTCTTTTAAACTACTGCAGTTTATCCGTAATCTTTAGATTTGAATTTCTAGTACAGAATATTTATAGAATATGCAGCCAACGGCCTTGCGCAGTGGTAACAATGGTTCCCATCAGATCACAGAAGTTAAGCACTGTCGGACTGGATTGGCACTAGGATGGGTGACCATCCGGTCTGCCGAACGCTGTTGACAAACGGCGTGCACTCAGCCCTTGTGAGGCAAACTGATAAACATATATTGTAGCTGGAGGTAATCTGAATTTGTGTGAAATGAGTAAACACTCACTGCTCCTTAAGCGCACCAAACAATGTCTGAACCTGGTGTTAAGAATGATATGGTTTACCTGTTTAGAAACGGAGACAGCTCTGTTCTGCAGTGCGTGACTACCTTGGTTACAATCATCTGCAACAAAATGAGGAGGAAGAAATCAGGCTGGTTTTGATTATTACATAAAACTCGCGCGGTGGAGGGCGCGTGAACCAAACACCATCAAACCATTCATTAGTAATCGGATTACGCGAACCGCAGTGAGTGTCCAGATACTTAATCGTACTTAAAAACTTTTGAATAGACAAGCTAGATGTGATGGCTGAGTAACAAATAACATAAAAACTATTGTAATTTAGTTTGTGTTACCCATGAACGACTAACACGAACAGAATTAGAAAACATGAACATGTCTACAGTGACGATCATTGTTGTAACAATTAATGTAATTTGGATGTAAAACAGAAAGAAATGAATTTTTTTTACAAAACTTCCTCTTACATTCAGTACTTTAAAAGGAAAACAATAAAGAGTGATTTGCTGTTTTGTGTACATCCATATTATGAAAGGCTTAAATGTTCTAATAGTCAAAAGACGAGATACAATGTTGAAAAACCTTAAACTGAAACCCCTCCCTAAACAAAACATTCCGTATCCTCCAAAAATATTAGCGTACGCGATTGCATAGCCAGATATTACGTCGTTTAATGTGTTCCACGCTGCGGCAACTGCATTCCGAAATCAAGCCTCCACATCATCTCGGGCGAGACGACAAATCCGAGTCTACCAATGAGAAATGAGTGCTACCAAGCGCTGACTAATTACGTGGCAGCAGCACAAACTTTGGATTCCAAAGTGTCTCTTCCGTACATGTACTCCGAAAATTCGCTCTCTATAGTGAATATTAGAAACAAAACTGCCACGTCCCATAATGCAGAAATCTTAAGAGATGTCTTGATTTCTCTTAAGGCATGCTTTCATTATTAAGCGCAACGTCATAACTGCCTCTGGTTGCTTCAACTTTCCTAAAGCCAAACTGGACGTCAGCCAAGAGTATCATAGCATCTTGCGCAAAATTGCCTCACTTTCTGATGATGCTGCGTCGCACCAAATTGGAACAGGCCGACATTTATCCTGTGGAAGTGATAGGGGACGCTTTCGTGGACTGTGGGTCGGTCGCTGAATATAGTTGGAGGGGCCTATTACGACCCTTACTGAAGCGCAACTAATGTTTACAAACAACCCGAACACAACTTTCACGACTCGAATTTATAAACTATTTATTTCCTTAGCAATCGATGTCTGCGAGCAGAATTTCAAGCAAATGAGCAGCAAAACCTGGTGCGAGAATGGAAATATCGTGATTAAAAACGTGTGATGCACACTGGCGGGTACTTGGAACAAGTTTCACGTTTGTTTGGATACTGAATTAGGGACACCGTGTCGAAGCGGCAGAAGGACGTTATGGAGTCCGGTTTCATTCCGTGGTCGAGAGTTATCGATTTGAACCTCGAGAGCCACATGCGAGCGCTGCATCGAACAGGGTCGCATTCTCTGCCTGTCAACAATTTGCGATATGCTGCACGCAACTTCGCCGAGAAGTTCCTTCTTCGCACCATTACTCTTGTATCGTTTCATTTTCCTCTCGAAGAACTGTAGTCAGTAAACAGATTACTTTTATCTTCCACCAGTTGCCATCTAAACATTTTCACGCACTCTCCTTACCAGCTCAAAACGACAGACAGATTGGAAGCTGGGCGAATAGCAGGTGGCTTTCAGGACACCGAACATACGCCAGACAGGTCTGGAGTTAATAGATGATACTGGAGCACTGCTAGACGATAACGTCAGGTGTCAGGTTTCTGGGTAAAAGAAACTACACCTAAGATCAAGCTTATAAATTATGAATACTGTAGAAAACACGTAACTCAAAGTTTACTAAAAATAAAAAAAATATAGCTGTGATGAGATTCCATAAACAAGTTTTCGAGGCTCTTCAGGTTCATCTTCAGATGGAGCGTAGAGAAGTTGGTTACTTACGTCAGTAATGGGATGCTGGGAACTATCTCTTACGAGAAAACAAAGAACACAATAATATAATGTAATACTCGGGACGATAGATTATAGTGCTTCGTATCGATTTTGTCATAGAGCATCACTCTACAAGCATAAATACATAACTTTTCAGCTTCTGAAGCTGAAACAGAAAAGGCTCTAAAACAAATATACACATCAAAAAAAGTTTTGCATCACCCCAGTTCCCAGAATTGCTTAAGATAGACGTTGAGTGTGGATATTGTATCACAGACACAGTCCCTTTGACTGTTCAGAGATGTCACTAAAACCCACCATGCATGAGCAGCACCTATTAGTCGGAGGGGGTCCGATAGCCGATCAGTTCAAGTCATTCCACCAGGAAGGAGGAACACGGCTCGTGTTGTCTGTAATTCAACCATGCCTAGACGGTCAATACAGGGGTTCGATCGCATCCGCATTGTTACTTTTTCCAGGAAGGTCTCTCAACAAGGGAAGTGTCCAGGCTTTTCAGAGTGAACCAAACCGATGTTGTTCGGACATGGAGGAGATACAGAGAAACAGGAACTGTCGACGACATGCCGCCCAAGGGCTACTACTGCAGTGGATGACCGCTACCTACGGATTATGGCTCGGACGAACCCTGACAGCAACTCCACCATATTGAATAATGCTTTTCGTGAAGCCACAGGCCGTCGTGTTACGACTCAGTCTGCGCGCAATAGGCTGCATGATGCGCAACTTCACTCCCGACGTCCAAGGCGAGGTCCATCTTCGCAACCACGACACCATGCCGTGCGGTACAGATGTGCCCAACAACATGCCGAATGGACCGCTCAGGATTGGCATCACGTTCTCTTCACCGATGAGTGTCGCATATGCCTTCAACCAGAGAATCGTCGGAGACGTGTTTGGAAGCAACCCAGTCAGTCTGAACGTCTTAGACACAGTGTTCAGCGAATGCAGCAAGGTGGAGGTTCCGTGCTGTTTTCGGGTGGCATTATGTGGGGCCGACGTACGCCGATGGTGGTCGTGGAAAGCGCTAAAACGGCTATACGATACGTGAATGCCATCCTCCGACTGATAGTGCAACTATATCGGCAGCATATTGGCGAGGCATTCGTCTTCATGGACGACGATTCGCGTCCACATCGTGCACATCTTGTGAATGATTTCGTTCACGATAACGACAGCGCTCGACTAGTGTGGCTAGCACGTTCTCCAGACATGAATCCTATCGAACATGCCTGGGATAGACTGAAAAGGGCTGTTTATGGCCGATGTGACCCCCAACCACTCTGAGGGATCTAAGCCGAATCGCCGTTGAGGAGTGGGACAATCAGGACCAACAGTTCAAATGGCTCTGAGCACTATGGGACTCAACTGCTGAGGTCATTAGTCCCCTAGAACTTAGAACTAGTAAAACCTAACTAACCTAAGGACATCACAAACATCCATGCCCGAGGCAGGATTCGAACCTGCGACCGTAGCGGTCTTGCGGTTCCAGACTGCAGCGCCTTTAACCGCACGGCCACTTCGGCCGCCAGGACCAACAGTGGTTGGTTGGTTGGTTTGTGGGATTAAAGGGACCAGACTGCTACGGTCATCGGTCCCAGGACCAACAGTGCCTTGATGAAATTGTGGATAGTATGCCACGACGAATACAGGCATGCATCAATACAAGAGGACGTGCTACTGGGTATCAGAGGTACCGGTGTGTAAAGCAATCTGCCGGCCGGAGTGGCCGAGCGGTTCTAGGTGCTACAGTCTGGAACCGCGCGACCGCTACGGTCGCAGGTTCGAATCCTGCCTCGGGCATGGATGTGTGTGATCTCCTTAGGTTATTTAGGTTTAAGTAGTTCTAAGTTCTAGGGGATTGATGACCTCAGATGTTAAGTCCCATAGTGCTCAGAGCCATTTGAACCGTTTGTACAGCAATCTGGACCACCACCTCTGAAGGTCTCGCTGTATGGTGGTATAACATGCAATATGTGGTTTTCAAGAGCAATAAAAAGGGCGGTAGTGATGTTTATGTTGATCTCTATACCAATTTTCTGTACAGGTTCCGGAACTCTCGGAACCGAGGTGATGCAAAACTTTTTTTGATCTGTGTATTTCAGAAAACAGTTTTTGATGTTACTGAGCAACAGTCATACAATAATTTTTAAAGGAACGCACCGCAATTTGACTATATTGTTGTTTATTTAATTACGACCCAGCTTTCGGTCTGTTATTCCATTTTCAAATGATTGAGTTAACGTCATTAACATTTATTGCAAGACATCAAATTCAAAACTGGCCATAAATTAAGAAAAATATTCGCTCCCTACGGAATGCCAGATGTAAAATCATCATCTTGTAAAAAGATCGGTAAATAATAGTGGGAGCACTTTATATTTAATGAAAACATTTTTACTTACTTCTACCAAAATAAACCTGTTTTTATTAAATATGACGTGCTCCCACTATTACATAGCGCTATTTTCACAAGATGATGATTTTACATCTGGCATTTTGTGGGGAGCGAATATTTTTCATAATTAATGGCCAGTTTTGAGTTTGATGTCTTGAAATATTTGTTAATGACAAACTCAATCTCTTGAAAATGGCATAAAAGGCCGAAACCTGGGTCGTAATTACTTAAACAACAATAAAGTCAAATGGCGGTGAGTTCATTAAATTTTTCAGAATTGTGTGGACGCAGTTATCTCTACTCTTATTCAGACTAGTTGACAACCATGGCATTGTTCGGATATTCATTTTGTCAGTTTTATATTAGAAACGGAAACCAAAAAAATGAGCTGTGTTTGTAGTATAATAACGAAAAAACTTCATTTCCACGTGTTTGCGAAAACACCTTTGAAATTATGGAACAGTTTCTGTAAGCTGGACGCAGCTGCTTCGCGTGCCTACAACGCGATTTTGTAAACGTCTCTTCATAGTCCCTCAGACGACTATGTTTTCGCCTATAGCGGTTTGCGCTACGCAGTTGAAAACTATCGAAAGTGCTGCCAGGCGTCAGAGGTTTTCTTAAGCTGACTCGACTGTAGGAGTGTCTTAGTAGCAAAGAATAAACGTACTGAAGTATGATGCGGCATTTTTCCACACTTCTCAGTGTTTAAGACGTCATATCTCTTGAGCAATGTGTCGTTCAGTGATGTATTTGTGTAGGCACATTCAGCTGCATATGCGGATACTGTCAGAGAAATATGTTCCGAATAGATTTCGTAGCAAAGAAGTAATAAACTTAAACGTGCTGCAGAATGTGGCAGTTTTTCATGCATCTCAGTGTATCTGACGTCATATACCCTGACTTATGTGTCATACAACGATGTAATTTTGTGGATACATTCAGCGGCAAATGTGAATACTGTCTACAAAATAGGCTGCGATATAGTTAGCAGCACAGAAGTAATGATTTTAAACGTCGTGCATGATACAGCACTTTTTCACTTATCTCATTGTTTATGAATTATGGTAGGAAGGTGATTCTTACCACGACAGCGATTGTTGCCTGACGGTAAGAGATAAATGTATCAGTTATACACTATGTGATCAAAAGGATCCGGACACCCCCGAAAACATACGTTTTTCATATTAGGTGCATTGAGCTGCCACCTACTGCCAGGTACTCCGTATCAGCGACCTCAGTAGTCATTAGACATCGTGAGAGAGCAGAATGGGGCACTCCGCGGAACTCACGGACTTCGAACGTGGTCAGGTGATTGGGTGTCACTTATGTCATACATCTGTACGCGAGATTTCCACACTCCTAAACGTCCCTAGGTCCACTGTTTTCGATGTGATAGTGAAGTGGAACACCTATAGACACGTACAGCACAAAAGCGTACAGGCCGACCTCGTCTGTTGACTGACAGAGACCGCCGACAGTTGAAGAGGGTCTTAATGTGTAATAGGCAGACGTCTATCCAGACCATCACTCAGGAATTCCAAACTGCATCAGGATTCACTGCATGTACCATGACAGTTAGGCGGGAGGTGAGAAACCTTGGATTTCATGGCAGAGCGGCTGCCCATAAGCCACACATCACGCCGGTAAATGTCAAACGACGCCTCGCTTGGGGTAAGGAGCGTAAACATTGGACGATTGAACAGTGGAAAAACGGTACGTGGAGTGACGAATCACGGTACACAATGTGGCGATCCGATGAGTGTGTAGTGCCAATAGTAAAAATCGGAGGCGGTGGTGTTATGGTGTTGTCGTGTTTTTCATGGAGGGTGCTTGCACCCCTTGTTGTTTTGCGTGGCAGTATCACAGCAGAGTCCTACATTGATGTTTTAAGCACCTTCTTGCTTCCCACTGTTGAAGAGCAAATCGGGGATGGCGATTGTACCTATCAACACGATCGAGCACCTGTTCATAATGCACGGCCTGTGGCGGAGTGGTTACCCATCCCTTCAATGGACTGACCTGCACAGAGTCCTGACCTGAATCCCATAGAACACCTTTGGGATGTTTTAGCACGCCGTCATGGTGCCAGGCCTCACCGACCGACATCGATACCTCTCCTCAGTGCAGCACTCCATGAAGAATGGGCTACCATTCGCCAAGAAACCTTCCAGCACCTGACTGAACGTTTGCCTGTGACTGTGGAAGCTGTCATCAAGGCTAAGGGTGGGCCAACACCATACTGAAATCCAGCATTACCGATAGAGGGCGCCACGAACTTGCAAGTCATTTTCAGCCAGGTGTCCGACTACTTGAGATCACATATTGTAGTTGAAATACGTCCAATGGTTTATGAGGACATGTGGAAAGTTCATACGCACACACACACATATGCACACTTGCATTTTTATAATATGTATGGATTACAAATTCAAATGGCTCTGAGCACTATGGGACTTAACATCTCAGGTCATCAGTTCCCTAGAACTTAGAACTACTTAAACCTAACTAACCTAAGGACATCACACACATCCATGCCCGAGGCATATTCGAACCTGCGACTGTAGCGATCGCGCAGTTCCGGACTGTAGCGCCTAGTACCGCTCGGCCACCTCGGCCGGCTATGGATTACAGCTCGACAGACTGCAGCATCTATTTAATACATTAAATGAATACGCAGAATAACTAACTTACAAACTTACACTGACAAAGCTTAACAAACACAAAAATTGACGGGTGACATCTCAAAATCTTTTGAAATAAATATAGGCCTATGGTAAGATGATGTCTTAGCTCCACTCCTTTTCAACCAGGTAGCAGATAAGATCGCAAAAATGTAGCAGAAATAAATACGTGTTGCCTCTGTTGATGATTTAGCAATAATTACTCGGACTACCAGCGAAGCTAGAACGCCCTAGAGAAGCTTCAAGAGATCGGCAGCAAAACTGTATTCCAAATCTCCTGTGAGAGAACACAGGAGGCCTATGCGGACATCAAGTACGTGGAACTGGGATTCATTCTGAGTGGCCAGTAAAACCTCAGCAGAAAAATTGCGTAAAGCCTAAACAGTCTATAACAAGAAATCCGTTCCCACCAAAGAAAAACTACCCTACAAGATAGCAGTTGTTTCAGAAGCACACTACGCAGCAGTCTTACGGTAAATAGTCGAGGGTACTTGCGCACCAGTATCACTTCTCCCATTTTCCTATTCCATTAGAGAATGGTAAGTGCGAAGAACTATTGTCGGTAAGTCATCGTATGAGCTCTAATTTCTCTGATTTTCACGTCGTGGTCATTTCGCGAAACATATGTGCTAGGTTGTAATGCATTGAAACTTGTACTCTCGGAATTTTGACAGTAGAACTCTTCGTGGTACACAACGCCTCTCTTGTAACGTCTGCCACTAAACATGAAATCTCCATAACGCTTCCGTACTTAAAAAACCATGCGCTGATGTAACGAGCCGCTCTTCGCTGGATGTTGTCCAGTGGTTCTGTTAATAGTATCTGGTGAGAGCCGCAAAATGGCGTTCAGTACTCTGGAATCGGTCTAATCTGTATTTCATTAGTCACTTCTTTTCTGAGAGGATTACTGTACTTTAGATTGCTCCAAGGAATCTCAGTCTGGAATCTGCTTTTCCCACAACTAATAATATGTGGTTCTCCCATTTTAGTTCGCTATGGCTAATTACTCCTATATATTTCACTGCTAAAATTGTTTTCAGAATTTTATAGCCCTAGTGTAATTGGACAGCAAAGGGTCGTACGTGCCACGTTACGTTGAAGGTAAATACTTCATTTCGTCAGTTTCAGGACAGAGCAGAGGCGAGTGAGGAATCTTTCTAGCGACGATGCTGGTCGAAAATGGAGAAATCCACTGACAAGCGATGGTGATAAAAAGCAGATTTATTTATGGCTCGGCGCTTGAGAACGAGCATCTCAGTGAAGGCACAGCTGGCGGTCTGTAGCAGACCTGATGACAGAGTACAGGCACAAATGTTTCGGAAGACACTGTTGGATCTTGGAGTTACTTTACTTGACCCCATGTAATGTATTCAAGAGTAGTCCTACACTTGAGTGGAAACAATTTACTTAACATATCACAGTTTGAATTCCAGAAAGGTTGCTCGACTGAGAATGCTATTTACACATTCACTCATAAAATATTAGAAGCCTTAAATAACAATAGATCGCCGTTTGGTATTTTTTGTAATCTCTCCAAGGCCTTCCATAGTGTAGATCATGATATTCTCTTGGAAAAACTCAATTTTTATCGATGGCGTTAACGCAGCTGGATTGAATCATACTTGAGAAACATTATGCAAAAGATTGTTCTGAATAATTCAGACAATGTCGAAAGGTAGACTACTTTAGTGACTGGGGTAAAACCACAAAGGGTTCAATTTTGCGTCCACTCCTATTCCTTATAGATGTGAATAGCCTTCCACTTAACATTCAAGAAGAAAAATTGGTACTTTTTGCAGGCGATACTAGTGTTATAAGTCCCATTAGAGTGAAAGCAACAGAAGAGTCAGTAAATGATATTTTCGAAAGATTTATTAAGTGGTTCTCTGAAATTTGACTCTTTCTAAATATTGAAAAAAAGAAAAAACATACTACGTTCAGCTCTGTACAAGAAATAGAATTACACCAACGACTGATGTATCTCCTGAGCAGGAGTCATTAAGTAGGGTAGAACGCTCGAAATTTTTGCGTTTACCTCCTCACATACTTTGCATATTTCTACTCAGTTATGTCGTACGGAATAATTTTCTGGGGGTAACTTGTCACTCAGAAAGAAAGTATTGATCGCACAAAAGCGAGCAATAAGAATAATATGTGGAGTTCACCAATGGACGTCATGTAGATACCTCTTCAAGAAACGAGGCATTTTAACTGCACTTTCACAGTACATATTTTCGCTGATGAAATTCGTCATCACAATTTGAGAACATCAGCGATGTGCATACCTACAATAGTAGAGGGGAAAATGACATTTATTTCCCACTGTTGAAGCTGCCAGTGGCTCAGAGAGGAGTTGAAAGTGCACCAATAAAAATAACAATAATATTGTCTTGGAACTCTTCAATTTGGTCCGTGTTTGCATAGAAAAGCAGTAATATCAGAAATTGAGTCCGCCTTGTTGCAAAACACCTTGTTATTCGTTAATATTTTTATTAAAAAAATTCAAATTGCTCTGAACACTATGGGACTTAACTTCTGAGGTTATCAGTCCCCTAGAACTTAGAATTACTTAAACATAACTAACCTAAAGACATCACACACATCCATGCCGGAGGCAGAATTCGAATCTGCGACTGTAGCGTCCGCGCGGTTCCAGACTGTAGCGCCTAGAACCGCTCGGCCACCCCGACCGACTATTTCTTTATTATCCCAAACTAGTTTCGGCGACAAATATCAACAACATCAGTGGTTTTTTTAAATCTAAAACATGCAGAAAATGGCATAGTTGTACAAACACAGTAAAACAACAAGAAACTAAAGTTCCTGGATCTTACAATCACAAGAAAGAACCACCAACATGAATTCTCCATCTACAGAAAACCCACATTCACAAGCACTGTTACCCACAGCTCATCCAACCACCCGACAGTGCATAAATATGCCAGTTTCACACACATGCTCCACAGGATAAACAGAACACCTCTTAAACCAGAAAACTACACACAGGAACTAAATATAATCAAACAAATTGCTGTTGAAAACGATTAGAAAACAGACGTTATAAACAAACTCAACAACAAGGTAAAACGGAAACATGCAGTACACACAGACAACACAGCAGACCACACCAGTTCAGAAAAAAAGAGAGAGATGATACACACTAACATACAATAACAAAATATCACATAAAACAGGAAACATCTTGAAAAAGCAAGGGATCCCAGTAACATTCAGAACAAACAATACAGTTCAGAAAAGACTAAGGCCAGTCAGGAAAACCTCAGACAAATTCAGCAACGCTGGAATGTATCAACTCACTTGCAATTCATGTCCGGCCCACTACATAGGACAAACAAGCAGAAATTCATGAACGAGGTACACAGAGCACATGAGAGCTCTAAGATGTGACAGCACACATTCAACTTTTGCAGAACATCTAATGAACAAAAACCATAACCCTACTAATATCGAAAACGATCTACGCATTCTGAGAAACAGCAACTGTCTATACCAACAACTAACAATAGAAGAGAATTACTGCACACAGAAGGCTATAGTCTAAGGGGAAAATGTAATAAATGAAAACAAACACTTTACTACAACACACTCTTTACCGCTCTAAGAGAACTGACCAAGGACACAGAACACAAAGCACACACACACACAAAAGAACCACTTCCCCATCACACACAGAGACATAAACAATGAACAGAAGTCGTCGTAATTCGCGCTACAGTTTTTCATAGCCTTTCTCGCCACATGCGATACGCATCTCGCGACACACGCGAACTGCAAGATGGCAGAATATTCTGGATCAGAAACAAAGTGCAAAAGTTTTGTTTTTCTGTATATAAAAGCAGCCACATACCATCCAACGAACGTGAGTACACGAATAGCTAAGCAATAGCTCAGTACACACCAAATAACTACCACAATCCCAAATATATACTGCTGACATACGAAGTTCACCTTTTAGTATTTGTTTACTAACAGCCGCTCACATGATTGCAGATGACATGATGTTCGCTAAATAAAAAGACGGCAACAGAAAAAAATACACAGAAAATACGTCGCAAACAGCGCCAATAATTGCTTAAAACATGCTGTAACGTACAATAAATAAGGTTGTATGAAAGTACCAATAGAAAACTATATTTCAAAAGACGAATTGTAAAAATGTAATAATGTTTTACTGTGTTTGTACGACCTTACCATTTTCTGCGTGTTTTAGATTAAAAAACCCCAGTGATAGTGGTGATATTTGTCGCCGAAACTAGTTTGGGATAATAAAGAAATAAGCGAATAACAACGTGTTTTGCATCAAGGCGGACTCAATTTCTGATATTACTGTTTAACTAACTAACTTGTCGACATCGTCAGTTGCAATAGCGGTGGACACGAGATCATCGAGACTGGACCGTATTTCAACGGAATTGTGTTACCTGGTCGGATGGATCACGTTTCTTGTTATACAAGGTCGATATTCATGTTTAAATACGCTGTCATCCAGAAGACCAGCTGCACCAAATATTCAACTCTTCACGGATGCAGGCTGGAGGACAGCATTACGTAGGGGGGACATTCATCTCGGCTTGCCTAGGCGCCGTCGTAGTAATGGAAGGCACTACGGCAGCTGTGGACTTTATTCTGGATCAGTTGCGTCTGTTCGTGCTCGATGTCTTCCTTGGCGGTGGTGGCATCTCCCAGCAGGGTAACTGTCTGTGTCACAATGTGCTACAGCAGGTTAGGAACAGGATAGTCAACTCACGGTGAGTTTGGTCCAAGAAATTCACTTGATCTGAAGCCGGCGGAACACATGTGGATCGCTATCGGACGCCAACTACGCACCCACAAACCATCGGGGAATTGCTTGATCTTGGTAGTAAAGGATGTTGTGTGCAACATTGGCTCGGTTTCAAATAGTGCAGTACATGACCTCAGTTCATGGGTTGTGGAAAATAAACTAACGCCAAATCACAGTAAGACTCAGTTTTTACAGTTTCTAACACACAATTCAACAATACCTGACATTTTAATTTCACAGAACGGGCATATGATTAGTGAAACTGAACAGTTCAGATTTCTAGGTGTTCAGATAGATAGTAAGCTGTCGTGGAAAGCCCACGTTCAGGATTTTGTTCAAAGACTTAATACTGCCATTTTTGCTATTCGAACGGTATCAGAAGTGAGTGATCGTTCGACACGAAAATTAGTCTACTTTGCTTATTTTCATTCGCTTATGTCGTATGGTATTATATTTTGTGGTAACTCTTCTCATTCTAAAAGGATTTTTTGGCTCAGATACAGGAGGTTCGTGCAACAAGTGGTGTAAGTTCACGAACCTCTTGTCGACTCCTGTTCACGAGACTGGGTATTTTGACATTGGCTTCTCAATACGTATATTCCCTATTGTCTTTTCTTGTTACCAATATTATTTTATTCCTAAGAATAAGCAACTTTCACTCGGTTAATACTCGGCAGAAATCAAACCTGCACTTCCTTAACTCTTGTGCAAAAAGGTGTGCTGTATACTGCTGCATCCATTTTCAGTAAGCTGCCACTCGAATTCAAAAATCTTAGCAGTAGTGCACGCGCTTTCAAATCGAAACTGAAGAGTTTCCTCATTCTATTCTGTCGAGGAGTTCCTTGAAAAATTAAGCTGATTTTTATTGTATTGGTGATAGCGTTTACGTAAACTTATGGACTGACTTTTCTAAGGTTCATGAACATTTATTTTTATCTGTTATTATGTTTATGGTGTATTTCAAGTACTGACACGTTCCGTGACCTTGGAGATTTGCTCCTCAATTTGGTCCTACGGGACTTGACGAATAACTACATTAAAAAAAATTGTGAAGACATCTTGTACCTCTCGAAAACTACCGTGGACTTGCGGAATCCGTGCCTCGAAGAATCGCTGCTATATTGCGTTAATGGATAATGGAATGTAGTCGAATTAAGTCGGGTGATGCTGAGGGAATTAGATTAGGAAATGAGACACTTAAAGTAGTAAAGGAGTTTTGCTATTTGGGGAGCAAAATAACTGATGATGGTCGAAGTAGAGAGGATATAAAATGTAGACTGGCAATGGCAAGGAAAGCGTTTCTGAAGAAGAGAAATTTGTTAACATCGAGTATAGATTTAAGTGTCAGGAAGTCGTTTCTGAAAGTATTTGTATGGAGTGTAGCCATGTATGGAAGTGAAACATGGACGATAACTAGTTTGGACGAGAAGAGAATAGAAGCTTTCGAAATGTGGTGCTGCAGAAGAATGCTGAAGATTAGATGGGTAGATCACATAACTAATGAGGAGGTATTGAATAGGACTGGGGAGAAGAGAAATTTGTGGCACAACTTGACCAGAAGAAGGGAACGGCTGGTAGGACATGTTCTGAGGCGTCAAGGGATCACCAATTTGGTATTGGAGGGCAGCGTGGAGGGTAAAAATAGTAGAGGGAGACCAAGAGATGAATATACTAAGCAGATTGAGAAGGATGTAGTTTGCAGTAGTTACTGGGAGATGAAGAAGCTTGAACAGGATAGAGTAGTATGGAGAGCTGCATCAAACCAGTCTCAGGACTGAAGACCACAATAACAACAACATTGCGTTCCAAATGGACCAACATACGGTCTTGATGTCTGGATGAGTCAGTGGAGATGTAGACTTCAGAAAGGAGTGAAGCACGGGAGAGGGCTCAGAAGTGAGTCACGGTGGACGCGGGAGAAGAGGCGGGGCCCGCGGCGGGCTAACTGGACGCCTGGACGGCTGGACGCAGCGCAGGACGTTGACAGTTAGCGCTGCCGCCGCCATGCCAGCACGCGCAGCACGCGTGACCGGAGTGCGTGAGCACAAGGAAGTGGACGCCGCACGCCGCACGCAGCACGCCGCACGCTGTACCACGCACCGCGCCCGCCCTGCAGCTCTGTGGGCAGCGACCGCTCTCTCCGGGCCGCCGCCGGGAGAATGGCTTCTGTCTCTTGTTGTTGTCTTCAGTACGTAACACTTGTTTCGTGAAGCTCTCCACGCTAGGCTGTCCCGTACATCTACACCCAAATCTACATACATTGTCTGCAAGCCACCGTGCGCTGCGTGCCGCAGGGTATCCTGTATCACTACTCGTAATTTCCATTCCTGGTCGACTCACAAATAGAACGAGGGAAAAACGACTATGTACAGCGTGGTCCATTGATTGTGACCGGGCCAAATATCT
The DNA here is from genome assembly GCF_021461385.2 of Schistocerca piceifrons. Lineage (NCBI taxonomy): Eukaryota > Metazoa > Arthropoda > Insecta > Orthoptera > Acrididae > Schistocerca > Schistocerca piceifrons. The sequence goes on from NC_060143.1 coordinate 235,501,732, forward strand.
CACGAAATAAGAGCCAAACGAAAAAACTAAAAACAACGAAACTCGTCTAGCTTGAAGGGCGAAACCAGATGGCGCTATGCTTGGCCCGCTAGATGGCGCTGCCATAGGTCAAACGGATGTCAACTGCGGTTTTTTTTTTAATACGAACCCCCATTTTTATTACATATTCGTGTAGTACGTAAAGAAATATGAATGTTTTAGTTGGACCACTTTTTTCGCTTTGTGATAGCTGGGGCTGTAACAATCACAAACGTATAAGTACGTGGTATCACGTAACATTCCGCCAGTGCGGACGATATTTTCTTCGTGATGCATTACTCGTGTTAAAAGGGACCGTTTACCAATTGCGGAAAAGGTCGATATCGTGTTGATGTATGGCTATTATGATCAAAATGCCCAACGGGCGTGTGCTATGTATGCTGCTCGGTATCCTGGAAGTCCTCATCCGAGTCTCCGGACCGTTCGCCGGATAGTTACGTTATTTAAGAAAACAGGAAGTGTTCAGCCACATGTGAAACGTCAGCCATAACCTGCAACAAATGATGATGCCCAAGTACGTGTTTTAGCTGCTGTCGCGGCTAACCCGCACATCAGTAGCAAACAAATCGGGGGGAATCGGGAATCTCAAAAACGTCGGTGTTGAGAATGCTACATCAACATCGATTGCACCCGTACCATATTTCTGTGCACCAGGAATTTCATGGCGACGACTCTGAACGTCGTCTACAGTTCTACCACTGGGCACAAGAGAAATTACGGGACGATGACAGATATTTTGTACGCGTTCTATCTAGCGACGAAGCGTTGGTTCAAATGGCTCTGAGCACTACGGGACCCAACTGCTGAGATCATTAGTCCCCTAGAACTTAGAACTAGTTAAACCTAACTAACCTAAGGACATCACAACCATCCATGCCCGAGGCAGGATTCGAACTTGCGATCGTAGCGGTCTTCGACGAAGCGTCATTCACCAACGGCGGTAACGTAACCCGGCATAATATGCACTATTGGGCAACGGAAAATCCACGATGGCTGCGACAAGTGGAACATCAACGACCTTGGCGAGTTAATGTATGTTGCGGCATTATGGGAGGAAGGATAATTGGCCCCCAGTTTATCGATGGCAGTCTAAATGGTGCAATGCATGCTGATTTCCTACGAAATGTTCTACCGATGTTACTACAAGATGTTTCACTGCATGATAGAATGGCGGCGTACTTCCAACATGATGGATGTCCGACACATAGCTCGCGTACGGTTGAAGCGGTATTGAATAGCATATTTCATGACAGGTGGATTGGTCGTCGAAGCACCATACCATGCCCCGCACGTTCACCGGATCTGACGTTCCCGGATTTCTTTCTGTGGGGAAAGTTGAAGGATATTTGCTATCGTGATGCAACGACAACGCCTGACAACATGCGTCAGCGCATTGTCAATGCATTAGCGAACATTACGGAAGGCGAACTACCCGCTGTTGAGAGGAATGTCGTTACACGTATTGCCAAATGCATTGAGGTTGACGGACATCATTTTGAGCATTTATTGCGTTAATGTGGTATTTACAGGTAATCACGCTGTAACAGCATGCGCTCTCAGACATGATAAGTTTACAAAGGTACATGTATCACATTGGAACAACCGAAATAAAATGGTCAAACGTACCTACGTTCTGTATTTTAATTTAAGAAACCTACCTGTTACCAACTGTTCGTCTAAAATTATGAGCCATATGTTTGTGACTATTACAGCGCCATCTATCAGAAAGCGAAAAAAGTGGTCCAACTAAAACATTCATATTTCTTTACGTACTACACGAATATGTAATCAAAAATGAGGGTTCCTATTTTAAAAAACGCAGTGTATATCCGTTTGACCTATGGCAGCGCCATGTAGCGTGCCAATCATAGCGCCATCTGGTTTCCCCCTTCAAGCTAGACAAGTTTCGTTCTTTGTAGTTTTGTCGAATGACGCTTATTTTGTGAGATATTTGGCCTCTGTCACGATCAGTGGACCACCCTGTATACGTTTCCGTACGAGCCCTAATTTCCCTTATCTTCGTGGTCCTTCTGCGAAGTGTATGTTGGCTACAGTAGAATCGTTCTGCAGTCATCTTCAAATATCGATTCTCTAAATTTTCTCAACAGTGTGCTTCGAAAATGCGTTACATCTGGAGATTACCATTTGAGACCCGGAGCATCTCTGTAATACTTGCGTGTTGTCCGAAACTACTGGTAACATAATATACCTGGACTGCTTCGAAGTCCTCCTTTAATTTGACATGGTGCGTGGCGTTTGTGGTATGTGGTCGGCTCACAGAGAAGACTACATGAGGGCATAGTTCCGGCGATTACGGTAGCCGACTTCATGCTCTCACGACGCGATCGGATCCCAGACGTAATTACTCTATGACACCAAGGTGATGGAGTTCACACTTCTAGCTAAGACGATGGCATACTTCTGCGCCAGTTTTCACTAACGATCGAAAACCGAAAGGTATCGACCAGAGCCTGCGTCAGGATGGACAGGAGAACATGAATAATCTGGTGTCCAGGTGGTGAGCCTCCGCCAGTAAAAGATAGCCCCCTTACGGAGGAGGCTGCGCAGATCTCTCCTGCTGCTTTCTAAGCTGGGGCAGTGGGCGACTTCCGGGCTGTTAGGTTGTCCATCCTGAAGTGGCGCCAATCGAGTACGCCGATAAAAAAGGTCTCCCTCCCCGCCAACGTTGCCACGAAGACAATGCGAACTAAACGGCAGTTTTTCCTTCAACGGTCCACGTCTCCTTGTGTTTTTTAAATAATGTTGCCTAGTATCAGAATTATTCTGAATTTATTATCCGATACTTAATAGTCTCGAGTAACTTTGCTTTCAAGGATGAAATTAGCATATTAAATAATCCAACTCATTAAATATGGACGAAACCTACGCGTGACTGCCGTCATTGGATTCGTAAATTCCCATTTTGTACAATTCTATGATTGGATTTTGTATCAGCTGATTATTTAAGAACACTTTCTTTGTAAGCGCTGGACGAAACGTTCACCACCAGCCGGAGTCGCCGAGCGGTTCTAGGCGCTTCAGTCTGGAACCGCGCGACCGCTACGGTCGCGGGTTGGAATCCTGCCTCGGGCATGGAAGTGTGTGATGTCCTTAGGTTAGTTAGGTTTAAGTAGTTCTAAGTTCTAGGGGACTGATGACCTCAGAAGTTAAGTCCCATAGTGCTCAGAGCCATTTGAACCATTTTTTGAAACGTTCGCGTGCATGCGTGACACCTGTGAAAAGTCTCAGGTTTATAAATGGCAGCGTGCCAGTCTCTAGGCAACCCTCGACCAACTGATTCCAGTGGTTTAGACATCTGGGGAACGCGCTGACCAGAACAACAGTGGAGAATCCTCTGTATAGAGGTAGGTCAGAACAACACGAACTACATATGGTCTTGCATGAACTGGTTGAAAAGTAATGTCACACATGATCATCTTGTGCTTCCTATTACGCTCTCTGTCCCTTATCAGGTAGTGGGTCCGTATGACAATGACAACACGAGCTGGCAACTTTTCGTTCTCCTCAGAGACTCCACTCACGGAGACAGCCGACGTGACGCTGTGTACAGAAACGCAACTCGCCTGAAGGGACGCCGTGCTGACACATCTGTGTTCGGTGTTGTCGTTGGGTGGATCATTGTCGGCGCGCCTCTCTTGCTCTGCTGCCGCGTCGAGGGAAACCGTAACAATGATCTCCGTGATGGCAGTACGTGGTACTCCAACCGTCGTCGCACTGTCCGTATGGATACTTGTCTTACTACAAATAAGCCCATTCCTCACTAAGGATGTAAGGTAACGGGGGATAATATGGAGCTCTTCCAAGTAGTTCATAATTTAAATTTAAAGCACAGCAGCAGAAATAATATGTTGGGCTGGTGTACTTCAGCCAAAATGTTTCATAGTAGAATTAAGTTATAAAGTTATTTAGAACAGCTGCAAAGTAAGACGTTATTTTATTATGGAGACACCATTCATTTATTTTTTAGAAAACATAGTTGTGTGGAGATAACAGCGATTGGTTTACTTATATTCAATTATTCAAAATAACAGTCACAATCGCATTATTTATTTTGCCACCAACCAGTTTCAACCCGCGATGGGGTCATCTTCAGGGCAATTTACACCATTTGGTCGCTCGCTGGAGTCGTCACCTTGCCTGTGCACGGCTGGTAACTAGTTACTAGTGGTATGGACAATTGTGTATTCAGTTCACTGCTGTTCAAAGGCTAGCCATGATATGACTCAGTATTAGGGGCGCAAATGCAACCGTTCACTACCAACCCCCCTTGCAGATGAGGCACGTGAAAAACAGGTAGTGAACGAGCCCGAGTACGGTTGCAAAGATACATGACCTCGCTGTACAGTCCAAACGGTGCGGTGCTGCTCTAGCTGCCCGAATATTTTGTTCTTTTGTTCTAACTTCGGTAGCTGTAGTAGCTACAACCAGATTTTTTTTTCCTTTATTGAATTTCGATTCCCCCCTAAGGGGGCGGGCTGGCAACAGCTTAGTACGCTGCTCTTCAGCCTACAGACTTTTTAAAACAGAAGAAGAAGATAAGAAACAATAAAAGCAGGCGATAAAACGGTGACTTAAATTGCAAAAACGGTGGAAAATTGTGGAAAGTTAAAACATCAAACAAAGGATTGGCAATGCTAATAAAATACACAGGAAGTAGACAGGTAAAATAGTAGACAGACAATTAAAAAAAAAGGCGACAGTCTGGTTTCTGTTCACAAGAGATATAAAAATCACACCCAGCGACAGTATGATTTCCGTTCGCAACACTCCGGATAAGACACATAACACTGAACACTCACTGTAAACACTGCACTAAAATGTCGGCACAAAGAAGACACATCATTGCCAAGGGCAGATGGGGGGGGGGGGGGGAACCTGGACAGATGAGGGGGAAAACAAGGAGGTAGGAGAGGAAAAACGAAAGTGGGGGGGAACCAAAGGAGGTGGAGGACTCATAAGGGGGGGGGGGAGGGCAGGGCAGACGTGAGAGGGAATGGGAAAAGGCAGAGGAGGGAAATGCAAAAGGACTCTGGGGAGAGAAGGGGGCAGAGAGAGGGCAGGTGGGGAAAAAAGAGGATGGAAGGGGGGAGAGGGAACCTGGGAAGAGGACGGAGGAAAGGAGGGGGGGGGTGAGGATCAGAGTTGATCGGAGGGATAAATGGAGGGAGAGAGGGCATCATCCGGGAGGGGGAGTTGATGGAAGCCACCTTGGGATAGGAGATGAAGGGTGTAGAGATGGAGGGTAGGGGGACACAACAGGGAAGACCTGGCAGGGGGCGGGGATGGGAGAGAAGAGGAGTAACCAGGGGATGAGGGGGATCAAGGCGGCAGGAGGTGTAGAGGATGCGGATATGTTCGAGGAATAGGAGCAGATGGGGGAAAGGAATGAGGTCATAGAGGATCCGTGTGGGGGATGGGAGGCGTATATGGAAGGCGAGGAGGAGTGCATGACGCTCAAGGATCTGGAGGGACATAGAATTTAGGGGGGGCAGATATCCAGGTGGGACTGGTACCACCAGAATGTAGGCCACAATTTTCTTTTTGCACATAATAATAACATAGTAGTCAACTATTTTGTAGGTTCGTTGTAGTCGTAAGAAGTGAAGAAGACTCACTTATCGGTTCTATATGTAGCACTAACGATTCCCTATTACTCCTTGATAATTGAAAAAACTTACTATCAAAAAGTTTTTTAAATTTTGCAGAAAGTCTCTGTCAGTCGTTCATAAGCTGTTTATGGTACACTGATCAGCCAGACCATTATGACCACCGACCTGCTGTCAATGTAAACCTGTCCAGGCGATAGCAGCGTCATCTGGCGAGAGAGTCACACTGATAGGGGGCTATAGATAACTTTATGGACATTTCTCTAATATTTGGATGTCATGAACACATAACTGCCTTTGTAGTGTTTGAAATTAAATGCACATATTGTCATCAGAGATGCTGTGTCGCCTGTAGGCTTGCTTGGACCATCTCTGCTTTGCAAGATGCGCCGGAGATCACAAGCACTGTTAATGGTGAGATGAGGAGACACAGTAGTCGGCAGTGGTGGGTCTTTGAGTAGCAGTACGGCATAGGCCGAGTGGTACGGTTGCAGGTATATTCTGAGGAACTGGAACATGTTGATTTATTGATTACTTATTTGAGACGGAGAAAGACATTGGAGCATTTTGAGAAGATTACTTCGATTAGTTTGGAGAGTAATAAAAAAGGATTTAGTTTTGTACTTTATTGCGGAAACTTGTGGTTACGCATTCCTGGTTCAGACGCCCAGAGACTCGATTATAGGGAAAGATAAACAGCCATACACAATAATTAATTGGAATTTGGGGGTAGGAAAAACTGTAGAATATTAATATCATTTTTACGATTTGCATTTCTGAAAAGGTCTCATTTTTATAGAACTGTAATTTATTGTGTATCAATGTTAATGAAGCAAAGAAAGAGATAATTTTTGATTATAGAAATTTTCTAATCAGAAAACTAATTACATTTGATGTTATAATATATCCGATAAAAGCCCAGTGTCACAATGTTTCCATTGTGCGGCAGGTAAGCCAAAATTAAACAATAATAAAAGGAACACTGTCATCTTCCAGGGCCAGTTTATCAGTTTAAAAGTTTAACAATTCACTGTGTTGAATTCAGACGGTATTCTTGCCATTACGAATGTTGAAACAGACAGTGAACCAGATAGGCACTCTCAGATAACTTTCTCGCAGTCAGGTGCTGCAACACATTCTCGCAGTTAAATTCTTATCCTCTAAGTTTACGAACTTGTTCGAAGTTTACGTCAACGGAGGGGTATGTGTTGAGAGGCCAGACAAACGTGTGGTTCCTGTAGAGGGGCAGCAGCCTTTTCAGTAGTTGCAGGGGCAACAGTCTGGATGATTGACTGATCTGGCCTTGTAACACTAACCAAAACGGCGTTGCTGTGCTGGTACTGCGAATGGCTGTAAGTAAGGGGAAACTACAGTCGTAATTTTTCCCGAGGGCATGCAGCTTTACTGTATGGTTAAATGATGATGGCGTCCTCTTGGGTAAAATATTCCGGAGGTAAAATAGTCGCCTATTCGGATCTCCAGGCAGGGACTACTCACGAGGACGTCGTTATCAGGAGAAAGAAAACTGGCGTTCTACGTATCGGAGCGTGGAATGTCAGATCCCTTAATCGGGCAGGTAGGTTAGGAAATTTAAAAAGGAAAATGGATAGGTTAAAGTTAGATATACTGGGAATTAGTGAATTTCGGTGGCAGGAGGAACAAGAATTCTGGTCAGGTGAATACAGGGTTATAAATACAAAATCAAATAGGGGTAATGCAGGAGTAGGTTTAATAATGAATAGGAAAATAGGAATGCGAGTAAGCTACCACAAACAGCATAGTGAACGCATTATTGTGGCCAAGATAGATACTAAGCCCACGCCTACCACAGTAGTACAAGTTTATATGCCAACTAGCTCCGCAGATGACGAAGAGATTGATGAAATGTATGATGAGATAAAAGAAATTATTCAGATAGTGAAGGGAGGTGAAAATTTGTCATGGGTGTCTGGAATTCGATAATAGGAAAAGGGAGAGAAGGAAACGTAGTAGGTGAATATGGACTGGGGGGAAGAAATGATAGAGGAAGCCGCCTGGTAGAATTTTGCACAGAGCATAATTTTATCATAGCTAGCACTTGGTTATAGAATCATGAAAGAAGGTTCTATACGTGGAAGAAGCCTGGAGATACTAGAAGGTATCAGATAGATTATATAATGGTAAGACAGAGATTCAGGAACCAGGTTTTAAATTGTAAGACATTTCTAGGGGCAGATGTAGACTCTGACCACAATCTATTAGTTATGAACTGTAGATTAAAATTGAAGAAACTGCGAAAAGGTGGAAATTTAAGCAGATGGGACCTGGATAAACTGAAAGAACCAGAGGCTGTACAGAGCTTCAGGGAGAGCATTAGGGAACGATTGACAGTAATGGGGGAAAGAAATACAGTAGAAGAAGAATGGGTAGCTTTGAGAGACGAAATAGTGAAGGTAGCAGAGGATCAACTAGGTAAGAAGACGAGGGCTAATAGAAATCCTTGGGTAACAGAAGAGATATTAAATTTAATTGATGAAAGGAGAAAATATAAAAATGCAGTAAATGAAGTAGGCAAAAAGGAATACAAACGTCTCAAAAATGAGGTCGACAGGAAGTGCAAAATGGCTAAACAGGGGTGGCTTGAGGACAAATGTAAGGATGTAGAGGCACATATCACTAGGGGTAAGATAGATACTGCCTACAGGAAAATTATAGAGATCTAGAGATCTTTGGAGAAAAGAGAACCACTTGTATGAATGTCAAGAGCTCAGATGGAAGCCCAGTTCTAAGCAAAGAAGGGAAAGCAGAAAGGTGGAAGGAGTATATAGAGGGTCTATACAAGGGCGATGTTCTTGAGGACAATATTATAGAAATAGAAGAGAATGTAGATGAAGATGCAATAGGAGATATGACGGAGCACTGAAAGACCTAAGTCGAAACAATGCCCCAGGAGTGGACAACGTTCCAATAGAACTACTGACAGCCTTGGGAGAGCCAGGCCTAACAAAACTCTACCATCTGTTGAGCAAGATATGTGAGACAGGCGAAATACCCTCAGACTTCAGGAAGAATATAATAACTCCAATCCCAAAGAAAGTAGGTGTTAACAGATGTGAAAATTACCGCACTATCAGTTTAATAAACCATGGCTGCAAAATACTAACACGAATTCTTTACAGACGAATAGAAAAACTAGTAGAAGCCGACCTCAGGGAAGATCAGTTTGGATTCCGTAGAAATGCTGGAACACGTGAGGCAATACTGACCCTACGACTTATCTTAGAAAATAGATTAAGGAAAGGCAAACCTACGTTTCCAGCATTTGTAGACTTAGAGAAAGCTTAAGACAATGTTGACTGGAATACTCTCTTTCAAATTGTGAAGGTGGCATGGCTAAAATACAGGGAGCGAAAGGCTATTTACAATTTGTACAGAAACCAGATGACAGTACAAGAGTCGAGGGACATGAAAGGGAAGCAGCGGTTGGGAAGGGAGTGAGACAGGGTTGTAGCCTATATGCGATGCTACTCAATCTGTATATTCAGCAAGCAGTAAAGGAAACAAAAGAAAAAAAACGGTGTTGGAATTAAAATCCACGGAGAAGAAATAAAAACTTTGAGGTTTGCCGATGGCATTGTAATTCTGTCAGAGACAGCAAAGGACCTGGAAGAGCAGCTGAACGGAATGGACATTATCTTGAAAGTAGGATATAAGATGAGCATCAACAAAAGCAAAACGAGAATAATGGACTGTAGTCGAATTAAATCTGGTGATGCTGCGGGAATTAGATTTGGAAATGAGACGCTTAAAGTAGTAAATGAGTTTTGCTATTTGGGGAGCAAGATAACTGATGATGGTCGAAGTAGAGAGGATATGAAATGTAGACTGGCAATGGCAAGGAAAGCGTTTCTGAAGAAGAGAAATTTGTTAACATCGAGTATAGATCTAAGTGTCAGGATGTCGTTTCTGAAAGTAATCGTATGGAGTGTAGCCATGTATGTAAGTGAAGCATGAACGCTAAATAGTTTGGATAAGAGGAGAATAGAAGCTTTCGAAATGTGTTGCTACAGAAGAATGCTAAAGATTAGGTGGGTAGATCACATAACTAATGAGGAGGTATTGAATAGAATTGCAGGGAAGAGAAATTTGTGGCACAACTTGACTAGAAGAAGGGATCGGTTGGTAGGGCATATTCTGAGGCATCGAGGGATCACCAATTTAGTATTGGAGGGCAGCGTGGAGGGTAAAAATCGTAGAGGGAGACCAAGAGATGGAAACACTAAACGGATTAAGAAGGATGTAGGTTGCAGGAGGTACTGGGAGATGAAGAACCTTGCACAGGATGGATTAGCATGGAGAGCTCCATCAAACCAGTCTGTAGACTGAAGACCACAACAACAACATAAGATAGTTAACACTGATAGCTAACGAAACTTTTAATAATTAACTACACTCATACTATATTAATTGTATTAACTTTCAACACACACGGTATGTGCAGTATCAATGAGCGTGCTGTCCGTGCATAGAATGGGAAATGCGCGCAATCTATCTGATCTTGACCGAGGGCATATTGCAATGGCCCGGAGGGTTGGCACGTGCATTTCGGATACTGCACGACTTGTCTTGTGTTGGAGAAGTGCTGTGGTGAGTGTCTTCAGCACATGGTGAAACCGATGTGAAACCACATCCAGACATTGTGGGATTGGGCGGCCATCCCTTGTTACAGAAGTCGGACATCATATGCTGTGCAAGACTGGTAAAGAAGGACAGGCGGCGAACTGTGACGGCATTGACAGCTGGGCATCGTACGAAGTGTATCTGGACACACAGTGCACGGAACACTCCTAACGACGGGCGTCTGCAGCCGACGACACATGCATGTGCCAGGCAACTGCGACTGTAATGGGCACCTGACATCAGCAATGGACGTTGGTTCACTGGCAGAGCGTTGTCTAGTCTGATGCATAACGATACCTTCTTCATCATGCCGAATGGAGGGCGCATGATTCCGTCGACTTCCAGGTGAACAACTCCTTGACACCTGTACTGCCGCCGGCGGCTCCATTGCGTTCTTCGGGACATTCACGTGAACATCCATGGGTCCAGTGGAGCTCGTGCAAGGTACCATGACACACAAAGAGTATCGTACACTGGCTGCAGACCACGTTCACCCCTTCATGTTTCCCAACGGTAGTGGCATTCATCAGCAAGGTAATGCGCCATGTCACAAGGCCACGAGTGTGATGGAATGCTTCGAGGAACACTGTGGCGATTTCCAGTTGATGTGCTGGTCCCCCAGCTCGTCAGATTTGAACCCGATCTAACATATCTGGGAAGTGATTGAACGTGGCGTCAGAGTTCATCGCACCCCTCCTCGGAAATGACAGGAACCATGTAACTTGAGTGCGCGGATGTGGTGCCAACTCCCTCCAGCCAGCTATGAAGGCCTCATTGCTTCCATGCCACAATGCGTGGCCGCTGTTTCCTGTGCCAAAGGTGGACGACCAGCAATTGGGTAGGTGGTTACAATGTTCTGGCTGATCAGTGTACGTCTTCCTTTGAATGAAATTTAAGACCATCCTATTGTTTCTTTAAAGTTTTACGCACGAACTGCCACAATATCAATACAATTTCTCAGTAAACCAATTAAATTCTTAATTACGATGTAAAGTTTCTTGCAAGTAAATATCCTCAATGTGACATCGTTTATTAAACTCAAGAATATAGGGACAAATTTTGGACGTAACAAATCACTACATCAATTTCTGAGTAAGACTGACAAAGGGATGGAAAATTTGAACATTACGCAGCGTATGACACATATTAGTCAATTACAAATTTATCTGAAATGGAATTTTAATCAACACAATGGAGTCATAGCTATGCAACAAAGAATGTCATTATGTTCTGGCAATCGTTGTGGCGGTGGCTGACACAGGATATATGGTTGCTGTAGCCAAGATGCTGACATCTGAATATTACGTCGCTCGCACGCTTGACGTGAAACTGAAATAAAGAGACGGAAATCGGTGGCTATTATCTAGATTGTCGCACAGATGACAAAATCTTCTTGCAGCGGTGTACCGTAGGTCTCTAGAAGAGCGTAGCGTTCCAAAGGATTCGAAAAGGGCACAGGTCATCCCCGTTATCAAGAAGGGACGTCGAAGAGTTGTGCCGAATTATAGACCTATATCTCTAACGTCAATCAGTTGTAGAATTTTGGAACACGTATTATGTTCGAGTATAATGACTTTTCTGGAGACTAGAAATCTACTCTGTAGGAATCAGCATGGGTATCTAAAGAGACGATCGTGTGAAACCCAGCTCGCGCCATTCGTCCACGAGACTCAGAGGGCCATAGACAAGGGTTCCCAGGTAGATGCTGTGTTTCTTGACTTCCGCAAGGCGTTCGATGCAGTTCCCCACGGTCGTTTAATGAACAAAGTAAGAGCATATGGACTGTCAGACCAGTTGTTTGATTGGATTGAAGAGTTCCTAGATAACAGAACGTAGCATGTCATTCTCAATGGAGAGAAGTCTTCCGAAGTAGGAGTGATTTCAGGTGTGCCGCAGGGGAGTGTCGTAGGACCGTTGCTATTCACAATATACATAAATGACCTTGTGGATGACACCGGAAGTTAACGGAGGCTTTTTGCGGATGATGCTGTGGTATATCGAGAGGTTGTAACAATGGAAAATTGTACTGAAATGCAGTAGGATCTGCAACGAATTGACGCATAGTGCAGGGAAAGGCAACTTAATCTCAATGTAGACAAGAGTAGTGTGCTGCGAATACATAGAAAGAAAGATCCTATATCATTTAGCTACAATATAGCAAGTCAGCAACTGGAAGCAGTTAATTCCATAAATTATCTGGGAGTAGGCGTTAGGAGTGATTTAAAATGGAATAACCACATAAAAGTAATCGTCGGTAAAGCAGATGTCAGACTGAGATTCATTGGAAGAATCCTATGGAAATGCAATCAGAAAACAAAGGAAGTAGGTTACAGTACACTTGTTCGCCCACTGCTTGAATACTGCTCAACAGTGTGGGATCCGTACCAGATAGGGTTGATAGAAGAGATAGTGAAGATCCAACGGAGAGCAGCGCGTTTCGTTACAGGATCATTTAGTAATCGCGAAAGCGTTACGGAGATGACAGATAAACTCCAGTGGAAGACTCTGCAGGAGAGACGCTCAGTAGCTCGGTACGGGCTTTTGTTAAAGTTTCGAGAACATACCTTCACCGAGGAGTCAAGCAGTATATTGCTCCCTCCTACGTATATCTCGCGAAGAGACCATGCGGATAAAATCAGAGAGTTTGGAGCCCACGCAGAGGCATCCCGACAATCTTTCTTTCCACGAACAATACGAGACTGGAATAGAAGGGAGAACCGATAGAGGTACTCAAAGTACACTCCGCCATACATCGTCAGGTGGCTTGCGGAGTACGGATATAGATGTACATGTAGACATGATGTGCATGTACAAAGAATTACAATTCAGAAAAATTGGATGATTTATTCAAGAGAAAGAGCTTCACAAATTGAACTAGTCAATATCGTGTTGGTCCACACCTGCCTTTAGCAAGCAGTTATTAGGTTTGGCACTGACTGATGGAGTTGTTGGTTGTCCTGAGGGATATCGTGCTAAATTTTTTCCAATTAGCGAGATCAGTCGCTAAAATCCTGAGCTGGTTGGAACGCCCTGTCCATAATGCTCCATTCTTTCTCAGTTAGGGAGAGGTCTGTCTCCCTCACTGGCCAAGAAAGGGTTTGGCAAGCACGAAGACAAGCGTTAGAAACATCCGCCGTGTGCGGACGGCCATTATCTTGTTGAAATGTAATTGCGGGATGGCTTGCCATGAAGGACAACAAAATGGGGCATAGAATATTGCCAACGTACCACTGTGCTGTGAGGGTGCTGCGGATCACAAGCAAAGCGGTCCTGCCACGAAAAGAAATGGCACCCCAGACCACCACTCCTGGATCTCGGGCCGTATGGCGGGCGGCTGTCACGATGTATCCCACCGCTGTTCGGGGCGTCTCCAGAGATTTCACCGACCTGTGATCTCGTTGACTGGATTAGAACGGTTTTCACTGGTGATTACCGCTTCGAACTGAGCCCTGATGACCAGCGAAGACATTACTGAAATTTCTACTGCTTGTCTTCGTGTTTGCCAAGCCATGCATTGGCCACCAAGGTCTCCGGATTTCTCCGCAATGGAGAATGTTTGGAACAATATGGACGGAGCCACGAATCGGCACGGAATTTTGACGATTTATCGCGCCAATTGGACAGAATTTGGCACGACATCCCTCAGAACAACATCCAACAGTTCTATCAACAAACGCCAAGCCGAATAACTGCTTGCATAAGAGCCAATGTTGGACCAACGCTTTACTGACTTCCTCAGTTTGTGAAGCTCTTTCTCTTGAACAAATTATTCAATTTTTCTGAAATTGTGATAATATTTTTTGTCTGTCATGTGCATCACATCTACCGATTTCCGTCCCATTCGTATCATTCATTCATGTTACGTCGTTTTTTTTTTTTTTTTTTTGGCAATACTGACCCTACGACTTATCTTAGAAGATAGATTAAGGAAAGGCAAACCTACGTTTCTAGCATTTGTAGACTTAGAGAAAGCTTTTGACAATGTTGACTGGAATATTCTCTTTCAAATTCTGAAGGTGGCAGGGGTAAAATACAGAGAGTGAAAGGCTATTTACAATTTATACAGAGCCGGCCGCGGTGGTCTAGCGGTTCTGGCGCTGCAGTCCGGAACCGCGGGACTGCTACGGTCGCAGGTTCGAATCCTGCCTCGGGCATGGGTGTGTGTGATGTCCTTAGGTTAGTTAGGTTTAAGTAGTTCTAAGTTCTAGGGGACTTATGGCCTAAGATGTTGAGTCCCGTAGTGCTCAGAGCCATTTGAACCATTTGAATTTATACAAAAACCAGATGGCAGTTATAAGAGTCGAGGGACATGAAAGGGAAGCAGTGGATGGGAAGGGAGCGAGACAGGATTGTAGCCTCTCCCCGTTGTTATTCAATCTGTATATTGAGCAAGCAGTAAAGGAAACAATAGAAAAATTCGGAGTAGGTATCAGAATCAATGGATAAGAAATAAAAACTTTGAGGTTTGCCGATGACATTGTAATTCTGTCAGGGACAGCAAACGATCTGGAAGAGCAATTGAACGGAGTGGACAGTGTCTTGAAAGGAGGATATAAGACGAACATCAACAAAAGCAAAACGAGGATAATGGAATGTAGTCGAATTAAGTCGGGTGATGCTGCGGGAATTAGATTCGGAAATGAGACACTTAAAGTAGTAAAGGAGTTTTGCTATTTGGGGAGCAAAATAACTGATGATGGTCGAAGTAGAGAGGATATAAAATGTAGACTGGCAATCGCAAGGAAAGCGTTTCTGAGGAAGAGAAATTTGTTAACATCGAGTATAGATTTAAGTGTAAGGAAGTATTTCTGAAAGTATTTGTATGGAGTGTAGCCATGTATGGAAGTGAAACATGGACGACAAATAGTTTGGACAAGAAGAGAATAGAAGGTTTCGAAATGTGGTGCTACAGAAGAATGCCAAAGATTAAATCGGTAGATAATATGACTAATGAGGAGGTATATAATATAATTGGGGAGAAGAGGAGTTTGTGGTACAACTTGACTAGAAGGAGGGATCGGTTGGTAGGACATGTTCTGAGGCATCAAGGGATCACCAATTTAGTATTGGAGGGCAGCGTGGAGGGTAAAAATAGTAGAGGGAGACCAAGAGATGAATACACTAAGCAGATTCAGAAAGATCTAGGTTGCAGTAGGCACTGGGAGGTGAAGAAGCTTGCACAGGATACGGTAGCATGGAGAGCTGCATCAAACCAGTCTCAGGACTGAAGACCACAACAACAACAACAACATTTTTTTTAGCTTACAGTGTAACTA
The DNA here is from genome assembly GCF_021461385.2 of Schistocerca piceifrons. NCBI lineage: Eukaryota > Metazoa > Arthropoda > Insecta > Orthoptera > Acrididae > Schistocerca > Schistocerca piceifrons. The sequence continues at coordinate 235,517,333 of NC_060143.1, forward strand.
CAGACAAATAAAATTATTTGAATACGGATCACATCACTTTAATGTGTATTCTATTTCTATGAAGTCTTCTTATCTGTAATAGCTTAGGCTGGAAATACGTAAGTGTGTAAGCACACTAATATATCGGAGGTAACGGCATGGCTAACCGCAATGGCGTTAGCCGCGTGGGGCCTTTGGAGTTCTACATGGCGTTGAGTATGTCTCTGCTGAACCCATCAGCTCCATGTTCACATGTCAGTCGTGGATTCTAGACAAATGCGATCAGTACTATCGCGGAGCGATAAAACGCAGTGTGGATAAGTGGCGATCCTGAGGCTTTCGAATTTCGTCAGGTGATGGTATACGTTTCTGCTTCTTACCTGCGTAATCTTTCCTTATATACAGAACGTAGATGGCACAATTTCTACGTCTATGCGCTGAAATGATTATCATTTGCATACCCAGCCTTTAGCACAGTTCAAGTCAGTCCATTGTTTCATGCCGCCTCCATGATGTTACGATGTTAATGGCCAGCACTGTAAATCTCGTTCTCACCTGATTTATTTATTGTTCATTCAATTATTTTGTTAGTGTTCACCTTGCAGTCTGTTTTTAAAATACTACCAGTTCCCTTGAACAGAACGTCCAGGTCCCTTTCCGCTTCTGACAGAATTACAATTTTATCAGCAAACCTTAGGGTTTTTACTTCTTCTTTTTGAACTTTAAATAGCTTTCCTACTATCGCTATAGTATCCTTCGCTTCTCACTCGATGTTGTTGTGGTCTTTAGTCCTGAGACTGGTTTGATGCAGCTCTCCATTCTACTCTACCCTGTGCAAGTTTCTTCATCTCCCAGTACCTACCGCAGCCTACATCCTTCTGAATCTGCTTAGTGTATTCATCTCTTGGTCTCCCTCTACGATTTTTATCCTCCATGCTGCCCTCCAATCGATATGCGTGTTGAAAAACATCGGAGACAGGCTACGTCCTGTGACGTCTCCTGGATAACACTAAAAATTAAACTAGACCTATACCAGTCGTGTGAATGTGAAATGTAAAGAGAGTACAAAAGTGAAGCTATTTCTATCGATAAAAACCGTAGATAATATGACAGAAAATAATGAAACATACAACTCAATAATATGGTATTTTTGTGTTAAAATGTTAATAAATATGAATTTCGTATCAAAGAATGTCTATTCTTTGTAACCATGGAAATCCTATCTCACTAGTGTTAAAAGACTTGGTTCAAAGTTCTATTCTTACTTCTGTTTCTGCTGCTGAAGAATTAAGTCGTTTAGCTGTTCGGAGGCACTAAATGTTTGATGTACGTACTTTCTGTTACAATGTATGGTAAAAAGTAATTTATCCTGATCTTATTCAAAGCCTTTCTCTCACTGTGGAGATATTTAAGTGAAAGTAATTATTTAAAGTGAATTTTGTAGAAGATTGCCCATCTGGTATCTCGTAACGGCGCAAAGGCGGCCATTATGTGGAATTTAATTAAAATATTAAATATTGGGCTTCACCATCAAGTTAACTTAATAAATGCTATGAATATTGATAATACTTTTTAAGTATTAATGTTTGCAAAGTTCATTTTATCAGAGTTTTTACTGAATTACATAGATATATTTAGCTGCAGTAGGCAACAACGCTTAGGTTTGCTTCATTATGTCTTTGAGTTTGCAATTAAATTTATTTCTCTCAAGTAAATGCTTAAACAAACTGAAACCGGTGAAATACAAATGAAATGTTTTATTGTGATTAACAATCCTTATGCTACGTAGGTGATTACAATCCCTGCTTCACTCTTTTCTAAATTACTGCTTGCTCCCATGTCTTTCGACACTTATAACTGCAGTTGGTATCCGTACACGCTGTAAATAACGTTTCGCTGTCTATATTTTAGGCCTGCTGCCTTCAAAATTTATAAGAGTGTCTTAACCTTTCTCTCAATCTACAAAAGCTATAAAAAGTTTGTTTACCTTCCTACAAACTACATTCGAAGATCAGTCGCAGTGACAATATTGCCAGTCGTTTTCCTATATCGTCCTGGAACAGTAACATATCTGTCCAAAAGTTAGCCCCTACCACTGTTCCATTCTTCTGAAAAAAATTCATGTTAGGATTTTAAAGCATGTTATGCCCACAGTGTCGAAAGATTTAAACACATGGTCGTTTCCTAATAGTATCATTAAGTAGTCTGACAAATGTCAGCGTTATGGATAAAATCTGGGAACTATCCTTTCTGCTACTCTCTGTCTTTTGATTTACTCTCGTTAGGAAAGACGTTGCATGGGAAATGGCAGAGAAGTCTTGAAAATAACTGTTGTATTAATAAGAAGGGAACTTTATAAAGCTATGTGTCACGGTATGCTTTATTGTTAAAATTACGAGAGCACGTGTTGCTACAGCTGTCAGGCAATACATTTCTTCCTTCGCCGTATGTCTCACGAAAAGACTGTGAACGTCAATATTACAGATTCGACCTCATGCGGAGGTTTATCAACAGTTGTTCTTCCCTCTTCCTTCGAGAGCGCTACGGGAAAGCGAGTTAATGACGACACACACCAAAAACACCGAACGCTCGGCCATCTGGAGCGCTCACTTCTGTCACTTTCATTTCTGGTCAAGCCCTGTGTAGACGTATTCTATAAATCTGAACGAGATCGCTGATGACGAGTGATCAAACACTGTGGCGTTCATGGAGAAAAGTTAGCTTCTCTCAGATAATAAGCACGGATTCAGAAGAAAACACTCGTTTGAAACACAGCTTTCCTTATTTATACACGACATCTTGAAAATTTAAGATATAGGTTGAAGGCTGTTTGTCACAATGTCAGCTTACTGTTTTTCGCGTTCTACAGGGTAAACCAGAATTCCACTCACCAGCTTTCAGAGGTTGTTCAGGGATAAGTTCTGAGTATTTCGATGTACGGGACCCACGGTCTCCATTGACTCATTTACGTTGTAATAATGTGATTATGATTTATTCGGTTTGTTACCGCAGTCACACTTATTTCTGTGAAAATACCTTGACAAATGTGAAGGAGCCTGTAATACACAATAACCAAAACACACAACAGAAGGTAATGCAGAACCCTCAGACAAATGCTACATTACTGCGATGTGGCTGCTGTCAGCGGGAGAACAGTTCAGAATAGTGTCGTTGTGGTGGTCTTCCAATTGCATTTAGTGAACCCATACGTGAGGTGCATATGGGCCAGCTCATCAGTAAATCTATCCATAGTACTGCTGCGTATCACTGTTAACGCGCAACTAACACCGCCGGAAAACGAAACGCTAGGTAGGATCAAGTAATACTGAACGCAAACTTGACGCCAACGAGCTAGAGGGCATTACTGTTGTCGACAGTAGGTACCGCGAGCTAATGGACACACAGCGTATAGGTCAACATTGGCATTGTTGTGCATTACGCTGAGTGATGAAAGTCGCGGGATTTGATTGCACCTATACTGTTGGTGGTAGTACAAAGGGCAGTGCATTGGCGGACCTGCTATCATCTGTACTCAGGTAATTCGTGTGAAAAGATTTCCGATGTGATTACGACCGCATGACGGGAATTAATACTTTGGACGCGGAATGGTAGCTGGCGCCAGACCGATGCGACTTCCGTTTCGGAACTCGTTAGGGGATTCAGTATTTCGAGTTTCACAGTGTAAACGGTGTGCCGAGAGCACCAAGTTTCAAGAATCACCTCTGACCACGTACAACGCAGTTGCCGACGGCCATTACTTAACGACAAAGAGCGGCGGATTTTGAGTTGAGTTGTTAGTGCTAACAGACAAGCAACACTGCTTGAAATAACCGCAGAAATTAATGTGGGACGTTCTGTGAACGTATCCGTTCCGACAGTGCGATGAACATGTACATCTACATGCTTACTCTGCAATTCACACTTAAGTGGCTGGCAGAGGTTTCATCGACCCATTTTCATACTACTTCTCTAGCATTCCACTCTCGAATGGCGCGTGGGAAAAAGGAACGCCTAAATCTTTCCGTTCGAGCTCTGATCTCTCTTATTTTATTATGTTGATCATTTCTCCCTACGCAGGTGGGTGTCAACAAAATATTTTCGCATTCGTAAATAGATCTCGCCGCAAAGAAAACCGCCTTTGATTCAGTGACTGCACCCCATCTCACGTATCATATCTGTGACATTTTCACCCCTATTGCGCGATAACACGAAACGAGCTGCCCTTCTTTGCACTTTTTCGATGTCCTCCGTCAATCCTACCTGGTAAGGATACCATACCGCGCAGCAATATTCCAGAAGAGGACGGACAAGTGTAATGTAGGCTGTCTCTCTACTAGGATTGTCGCATCTTCTAAGTGTTCTGCCACCAAAGCGCAGTCTTTGTTTCGCCTTCCCCAAAATATTATCTATGTGGTCTTTGCAATTTAAGTTGCTCGTAATTTTAATTCCTAGCTATTTAGTCGAATTGACAGCCCTTAGATTTGTGCGATTTTTCGTATACCCAAAATTTATCAGATTTCTTTTAGTACCCATGTGGATGGCCTCGCACTTTTATTTGTTTAGTGCCAATTGCCAGTTTTCGCAGCATGCAGAAATTCTCTCTAGATCATTCTGTAATTGGAATTGATCGTCTGATGATTTTACTAGATGGTAAATTACAGCGTCATCTGCAAACAGTCTAAGGGGGCTGCTCAGATTATCATCTAGATCATTAATGTAAATCAGGAACAGCAGAGGCCCTATGACACTACCTTGCGGAACGCCACATACCACTTCTGTTCTACTCGATGATTTACCCTCTATCATTACGAACTGTGACCTCTCTGAGAGGAAATCACGAATCCAGTCACACAACTGAGACGATGCTCCATATGCACGCAATTTGATAAATAGTTGCTTGTGAGGAACGGTATCAAAAGCCTTCTCTAAATCTTGGAATATACAATTGATCTGAGATCCCTTGTCGTCAGCGCTCATTACTTCATGGGAATAGAGAGCTAGCTGTGTTGCACAATAGCGATATTTTCTGTATCCGTGTTGGTTATGTATCAATAATCAATTTTCTTCAAGGTGATTCGTAACGTTCGTGTACAGTATGTGCTCCAAAATCCTACTGCAAATTGAGGTCAGTGGTATGGGTCTGTAATTCAATGGGTTACTCCTATTTCCTATCTTGAAAATTGGTGTGACCTATGCTACTTTCCAGTCTTTAGGAAAAAACCATTCGTCAAGTGAGCGGTTATATATGATTACTAAGAAAGGCGCTATTGTGCCTGCATACTCTGAAAGGAACGTGATTGGTATACCAACTGGACAGGAAGACTTGCCTTTCTTAAGTGATTTGTGTTGTTTCGCAACACCTAAGGTATCTATTTTTATGTCACTCATGCTAACAGCTGTTCTGGTTTCGAATTCTGGAATATTTACTTCGTCTTCTTTCGTGAGGGAATGACGGAAAACTGTATTTAGTAACTCCACTTTTGTGGCACCATCATCGGTAACATTTCCATCGCTATCGCGCAGTGACGCTATTGACTATTTATTTATTTATTTCTACTGGTGTACTTTACATACGACCAGAATCTCTTTGGGTTATATACCATATTTTGAGACAATGTTTCATTGTGGAAACTATTAAAAGCATCTGGTATTGACGAATCTCATCGAACATTCACGGGGCGTAATCAAGAGATCAGGTCGTACGAAATTTGACATTAATGGATTATGGTAGCAGGCGACCGCCGCGGGTGTCTTTGCTAACAGTACGACGCCGCCGCAGCGCCTCTGCTGTGCTTGTGACGAGTTGGAGCCTAGACGACTGGAAAACCGTGACCTGGACCGATGAGACCCGATTTCAGTTGGCAAGAGCTGATGGTAGGTTTCGAGTGTGGTACAGGCACCATGAAACCATGGACCCTAGTTGTCAACAAGGCACTGAGGAAGCTGGTGGTCGCTCCATAATGGTGTGGGCTGTATTTGCATGGAACGGACTGGGTCCTCTGGTCCAGCCCAACAGATCATTAACTGGACATGGTTATGTTCGGCTACTTGGAGACCATTTGCACACATTCATGGACTTCACGTCCCCAAACAACTATATCATGTCACCGGGCCTGCGACGGAGCGGTAAATAAAGAGGTGCAGTTGAAGTGTTCACACGAATGTGCATATACAAATGTTGGCTAAAAATGTTATTGCAAATTTTTACTCGCACGTAAGTCTCAGGGGATGATTTCCACATTTGGTACATTAGTACCATTCCACACCCGCGCATTTGTTATAGTTTTTGAATTAATTATTCACTCAGAAATAAATACAGTTTATGCTAGGGAACAAGAATTAGGCGATTATTATACTAAAATCAGTTTTTCACGACACAGTTCAATCACTATTTATTGGCATTATCCTTTTCTTTCACACAATGAAATTAGCACTGGTGAGACGGTTTACTGTTTTACTTTAATAATAATTTGACTCCGAGCCCTCGATAGCAGTAACGTAGGCTGCTGTAAACGAAAATTACTCAATCAGTTCGAACAGAACCACAAATCCCACTGTCCTCTTTGTTCTTACAGTTTTGGCGCGAAATCACAGTTCGCCACATGTTCACTTACACACACAAATAATCTTTGCACTTCCAGTTCACCAAATATATGCTTGCACACTTGCACTCTTAAACAATACTCTTTGTCGAAATAAATCGGCGCGAAAAAGAATTCTCAAACGAGCACATGGGCCACCCACTCTCCAAAACGACTGGCCAATGACTGACCCCTGGCCTTGATGGCCACTCGCTTATATAGGCTCGGATGTCCACCCTCTGGTTATGCAAGTACCAATGTCACCAGTTAAGGTTACAAATTTTTATACATACATCCCTCGACAGAAATCGGTACACCATCGGAACCGCGCTAAAAGTACATGTCATTTACTATTTTACATTAATTTCTAGGATTATTCTATCGCCCGTAAATCAAGTTTTAGTTTTTGCAAACTTTTGGCACTTAGCGCAAATTTGTTTATTTACATCTGTGCTGCAAAGTTTTAACATAGAACTGCATATAGCAGCGTTTTTAGACGTAATCTACAGCGATCTACACATTGCACTGCTCAAAATCTTCATATCTATAGTAATTAATTAATTATGGGCGGTAAATGTTGATAATAATATGCAAACAAGGAAAACTATCGCAAGTTAAGTGTATAGTATAACTAGATAAAAATACGTGTCATACCACCCAAAATATTATATAGTGCAGATCTTTACGTCATGAATTTTCTATTGAATTTTATAAACAATTTTCCCTCAATCTTTGTTTATTGCTCTTTACGGGCTTAATTATCTATTAATCTTAACATATGACTACGGCACTCGACCCGCTATGACGAAACGTTTTTAGTTAGTGCTCGCTCATTCCTGTAAGTTATTTACTATTTTTATTAGTCTTTCAGTATTCGTGATATTAACCGATTTTGAGGTTACTATAGATTTTGCGTCTCGCGACTTGAAATAAAGATCGATCTTTCAGAAGGTGCATATTGCTGGCCTCAAGCCACTGCCGCATCGCGTTTCACCGTAAGTTTCATAGTTTTCGCGTAATGCGCGAAAAACCAAACAATGCCCCAAGCTGCGGGCCACGTGGCGACGGAGGCGTCCCACCGACCGTTGCAAATCTCGCGCGGGCGCGCCACGAACATCCGCGAATCACGCACCATGTACCGCGCTCGCTCTCCACAAAGCAATCCTTGCATACTAGAAATATTCATCTATAACGGGGCTTTGTACCGTCACAGGCTTCAATTGTTCGCGATTGGTTTGCAAAATATTTTGGACAGTTCGAGCGAATCATTTGGCCACCCACATTTCCCGACGAATACCATCGAACATTCGTGGGGCGTCATCAAGAGATCAGTTCGTGCAACACTTTTGCAATTATGAGCGGCTGTAGAGGCAAGCGGCTCAATATTTCTGCAGAGTCCTTCCAGCGACTTGTTGAATCCATGTCGCGTCAAGCTGCTGCATTGCGCCGGGCAAAAGTAGGTCCGACACAACATTACGAGTTATCCCGTGGCTTTCGTCACCTCAGTGTACTTTCAGTGCAGTACAGACACAAAGCTAATTGTAACAAGAAAAGAAACGAAAAGCAATAATTATGTAACGAGCCGCCATAGACCGTGCGTCGCTTATACCGAAATACGTATCCCCGAACAACGTCTGTAACTTTCTCGGTCGAATGCTGGTTCACCCTGTGTAATTCAAGAGCACACTGCTAACATATTCTGTGCCTAGTAATCGATATCTGTTGTGAGGACAGTCTTACGTCTCAGCCATGAGGGGTGGTCTATGCGGTGTTTTTTGATGAGCAGGGTCTCTGGCAAGGGGGAGCCCTATGCCAGTAACGCTTGGACTGAGTTCGAATGGGACAAAGAGAAGTGGATGAGACAGAGAGACTTGCTTGGTTGTGTTTCCTGTTCGTCACTGGAGGCGAGGTCCTCCTGTGTACAGTCCTATGCTGACACGTTTTTAGTCGAAAAGACAGATGTGCAAACTTGACATGAAACTGCTTTCTGCAACTGAGATTCAGCATTGTGCTGCGGAGCTTAGCGTATTGATTCATTGCGACGATTGCAGGTATGTGATGAGCCATTGCGATTGATAGGATCTGAGCTATTACGTAGCCGCGATGCACGTGAGACAGAAAATGGTTTCTTAATAATATATACACTACTGGCCATTAAAATTCCTACACCAAGAAGAAATCCAGATGATAAACGGGTATTCATTGGACAAATATATTATACTAGAACTTATATGTGATTACATTTTCACGCAATTTGGGTGCATAGATCCTGAGAAATCAGTATCCAGAACAACCACCTCTGGCCGTAATAACGGCCTTGATACGCCTGGGCATTCAGTCAAACAGAGCTTGGATGGCGTGTACAGGTACAGCTGCCCATGCAGCTTCAACACGATACCACAGTTCATCAAGAGTAGTGACTGGCGTATTGTGACGAGCCAGTTGCTCGGCCACCATTGACAAAACGTTTTCAATTGGTGAGAGATCTCGAGAATGTGCTGGCCAGGGCAGCAGTCGAACATTTTCTGTATCCAGAAAGTCCCGTACCGGACCAGGAACATGCGGTCGTGCATTATCCTGCTGAAATGTAGGATTTCTCAGGGATCGAATGAAGGGTAGAGCCACGGGTCATAAAACATCTGAAATGTAACATCCACTGTTCAAAGTGCCGTCAAAGCGAACAAGAGGTGACCGAGACGTGTAACCAATGGCACACCATACCATCACGCCGGGTGATACGCCAGCATGGCGATGACGAATACACGCTTCCAATGTGCGTTCACCGTGATGTCGCCAAACACGGATGTGACCATCATGTTTTGTAAACAGAGCCTGGATTCATTCGAAAAAATGACGTTTATCCATTCGTACACCCAGATTCGTCGTTGGGTACACTATCACAGGCGCTCCTGTCTGTGATGCAGCGTCAAGGATAACTGCAGCCATGGTCTCCGAGCTCATAGTCCATGCTGCTGCAAACGTTGTCGAACTGTTCGTGCAGATGGTTGTTGTCTTGCAAACGTCCCCATCTGTTGACTCAGGGATCGGGATGTGGCTGCACAATTCGTTACAGCCGTGCGAATAAGATGGATGTCATCTCGACTGCTAGTGATACGAGGTCGTTGGGATCCAGCACGGCGTTCCGTATTACCCTCCTGAACCTACTGATTTCATATTCTGCTAACAGTCATTGGATCTCGATCAACGCGAGCAGCAATGTCACGATACGATAAAACGCAATCGCGGTAGGCTGCAATCCGACCTTTATCAAAGTCGGAAACGTGATGGTACGCATTTCTCCTCCTTACACGAGGCATCACAACAACGTTTCACCAGGCAACGCCGGTTACTGCTGTTTGTGTATGAGAAAGTGGTTGGAAACTTTCCTCATGTCAGGACGTTGTAGATGTCGCCACCGGCGCCGACCTCGTGTGAATGCTCTGAAAACCTAATCATTATCATATCACAGCATCTTGTTCCTGTCGGTTAAATTTCGCGTCTGTAGCACGTCATCTTCGTGGTGTAGCAATTTTAATGTCCAGTAGTGTAATAATCGTAGGAGAACTAAACATATCACATTCGTATTCATCCAACCGTTTTGGAAACTTTCATACAATTCTTGAACAATTTGTGGGTAAATTCCTTTCTATGTGGTGACATAGAATACCACGTGATTCCTGTATAATTAACTGTGTAGTTCCTTGTAGTATGAGTTGCATTATGAGGTGAAATAATCATGGATTTGAACACGATGTCTCTGAATTTATTTACATTTCCTCTGTTAAGTTGATAGCCGGCCGCTGTGGAAGAGCGGTTCTTGGCGCTTCAGTCCGGAACCGCGCTGCTGCTACGGTTTCAGGTTCGAATCCTGCCTCGGGCCTGGATGTGTGTGATGTCTTTAGGTTAGTTAGGTTTAAGTAGTTCTAAGTCTAGGGGACTGATGACTTCAGATGTTAAGTCCCATAGTGCTTAGAGCCATTTGTTAAGTTGGTAATTGAAACTTAATGATACTAGGAATCTTACCATGCGTTTGTGCGGTTTGCAATTACGCTACTAGAGATTCTGCCATGAGCGGTTACCTTCAGGAAATGTGTTTATTCATACGAATTCTCTCGCTGTCAGTACTTACTTTTTCGACAGCACGATTGCTTGCTAGCTACTCTATACGATGTTTCAGATTTTTCAAAGTAAGTTTCGTCGAGACCTTCGTAGCAGCCGACGACACATCCTGTTCCATTCATTGTTTATCCTTGTATGATATAATTTCAGGATTGTGTGGGAAAGCGTTAAAATAATAATCCGAGGTAGGGATGCTCATTGCACATGTTTCCGTCTTGACTCATTTAGAGTCGGATCAGGAGTTTGCTAATAGAAAATATAATCGTTATATGTCGTTTAAAAGATCATTTATGCCCATAGATCACACCATTGCGCAAGCTAAGATTTTCTCTTGTGAATTTATTCTTAAAATTATAGCCGGATATCGCTTAATAAAAAGTTTTCGAAACTTTCATCTTATAAGCGGGCGTTTGCAAACAAGACAAGTTCATGCGCACATTTTCACATATGTTCAGGATTTATAAGGGAAGGGGCAGCTTACAAGGTGAAAAGACAGGTTCTGTCTTCCTACATTTCCAGAAGGCCTTTCAAATTGTTCTACACTGGTGTCCAAAATTGAAGCAACAAACTGCTATTTTCCCGTCCTGTATCTGATTCACAAGATTATCATACAAACTGTCAACAGATGTCTTCACGACCGTGTTCTGCACGGAGGATGGCATTCCAGTCAACGGACAACCACGCCAGCAATGACGTCAGGGCACCTACCAAGCGGGGTAGTGTTTGCAGGGTAGTCCCACTTCCACAATCGCTGTGTATACAGTCACAGAGGGTGAAGTATGGCACGGAGAAGACGCCCACAGACTCTCCGCTGTGGAAGGTCGTAGGAAGAATGGAAGCAGGTGAGACGCAGACTGATGTGGCCCGGTGGCTTAATGAGAATCGTTCTGTTGTTTCTCGGATGAGGCGACAGTTTATAGAGACCGAAACTGTATCCTAGAGACCAGCACAGAGCCTATCACGTGTGACATCAGAAAGAGTGGACCGTTATTTGGCTGAAAGGGCACGACGGTACGGCCTTAGTACTGCACTGCAACTGGCATGTTAACTAGCAGCATTCACTGGACGTGTTGTATCGAGGCAAACGGCGTTTAGAAGGGTTCAGCAGACAGGCCTTTATTGTTTGAGACCTGCTGTCTGTTTACCTCTGGCGTGTCTTCACAGAAGGGAACGTCTAGAGTGGAGCCAGCAAGCCATCTGGACGGTCGAAAGGTGTGAAATGTTCTTTTCGCAGATGAGACCCGATTTTGTCTGGAGAGTGATTCTCGATGGATTCGTTTCTGGAGGGCACCCGGGAAACAATTTCGGGACCCAAACATTGCGGAAAGGGACCGATATCGAGGAGGATCCCAAATAGTGTGGCAACGGCTTATGTTTACCACTCGAACCCCTATTCACGAAATTGTGTGGGTGAATCGGCAAGGTTTAACTGCTGTCAGGTATCGTGACGAGATCTTGGAATCTCATGCGCGGTTGTTGCGAGGTGCTGTGAGCCCAGACATCGTTTTGTTGGACGATAATGCTCGACCTCATAGAGCACGGGTGGCTGATGGTTTTTGGAAACGGAAGAGATTGCAAGCATGGCGTGGCCTGCTCGCTCTCCCGATTTGAATTCTATAGAGCATGTTTGAGATGCACTAAGGAGACGGGTTTCTTCACGTTGGCATTAACCAACCATTACCCAAGACTTGTGAGCAGCTCTGCAGGAAGAATGGGCGTTATTGCCTCAACATGAGATTGACGACATCATTCAAAGCATGTCCCGTCGTTGTCAAGTCTGTATTGGTGCCAGAGGTGGTCTCACCCTATACTGAGCACATTAACCAGTTGTCAGAATGTTTGGGCAAATCCGTTAATTTGGTAAAAAAGTGAAGAAAATTTTTGTATACCGTTATGCATGTTGGAGATGTTTATGTTCTGTATTCTTTACATTTTTTCTACTTTACTATCACCTGTTTATACCGTTTTGTGGCGAAATAAACGCAGCATTGCAAAATTTCCTTTGTTGATTTAATTTTGGACACCAGTGTACATCGTCGACGACTAACAAAGATTAAATCGCATGGAAGATCTTAGTAGGTACTCGATTGGCTCGATGAACATTTTGACTAATGGAACCCAATAAGCTATACTGTTCGACGAACATTCAACAGAAACGAATGTAACGCCACTTGTGCTTCGAGAAGTTGTTGAAGGACGTATAATGTTTTCACTGTACATAAACGATTTGCCCGACGGCGTCAATGGCACCATAAGTGTTGTAAGTAGGCTGTTTATGTTTTCTCTATGTAAGTATGCTGTTTATGTTTTCTTATTGGCAACGTTACGTAGCGCTCAATATGAAAATCACTGGCTGTGCTGTGTGCAGTCTGTGGCTGCTTTGCATTGTTGTAATTCTCGCCATTGTAGTGTTAGGCAGCTGGACGTGAACAGCGCGTAGCGTTGTGCAGTTGGAGGTGAGCCGCCAGCAGTGGTGGATGTGGGGAGAGAGATGGCGGAGATTTGTAATTTGTCATGAACTGCTATATTTATATACGATGATATCAAGGTAAATATATTGTTTGTTCTCTACTAATATCTTTCATTTGCTAACTATCCCTATCAGTAGTTAGTGCCTTCCATAGTTTGAATCTTTTATTTAGCTGGCAGTAGTGGCGCTCGCTGTATTGCAGTAGCTTGAGCAGCGAAGATTTTTGTGAGGTAAGTGATTTGTGAAAGGTATAGTTTAATGTTACTCAGGGCCATTCCTTTGCAGGGATCTTTGATAGTCAGATTGCGTTGCGCTAAAAACATTGAGTGTCAGTTTAAGCACAGTCATGTATAAATTTTTCTAAGGGGATGTTTCATATGGCGACCCTGCCAGGATACCTCACTGGAATCTTCTGATTTTTTTCTTGTAGTTTGTGTAATTAGTGTAGCTATTGTTTATTGCTAGCACGTAATTATAGAGAGAATTTCCTTTGTAGTTGTAGTTTTTCATTGTTGTACAGTAAAACAGTTGTGGCATGCATGTAGATTTGCACCAAGTATTTCGCAGCTGCAATTAACTAGATATTATATTCAGTGCTATGTTAATGTGTTCTCTTATTTTTGATCTTCAAATTGTGTTTTTCTGTGTTATCGTGTGAAATATTGTGACAATAATGGTGTGTGAAAAACGTAGCACTAGGCTCCAAAGTAAACTGAGAAATAATAGTGACGACGAGCGTAGCTTAGCAGCACCACTGTGTAATGAAGTAACAGACATTCAAAGTAGTAATTTGGTAATTGTGCATAGGGAAATGGAGCGGGCTGCAAACAGTGGTGTAGACAGTGAAACAGGTAGTGAACAGGGAAGCATTATCGATCGATCGGTCGGGAACAGCTCGCCTCAGGAATCCGAAATGACAGGACACAATTTCGCAAATACTGTAGATTCAGGTTTTGGGTCATCACCGTTTTCTCAAATAAGTCAAGACACATTTTCTGCTTGTCAAAATGTGAATGTTGCCGGTGCAAATGCACTGCCGAAAAGTGTAGAGAAACAGATTCCAGACACTAATACATTATTATTGCAGTTAATGCAACAAATGGAACAAAATCAGAGACAAATGGGAGAAAATCTTAAAAAGTTAGACACAGTGGAACAAAATCTTAAAAAGTTAGACACAATGGAACAACACCAGAGACAAACACAGTTAGACGCAATGGAGCAAAATCTTCACACCACACTTGAACAAACACGCGAAGATTTAACTACTGAGTTACATAACATTGAATCGAAATGTCAAAAAGTCTGTAATGACGTAAAAACACAAATTTGTGAGCATTTTCAACCTATTTTTTCGCGGCATGAAAATGCATTACAGAATCACGAAGCAGCCATAAAAGAACTGCAAATTATTGTTCATGAAAATCATGAGACCTTGCAAGCTAAATTTGACTCAGTTGCATCTACCGATTCGGTTACGCAACTTGCAAAAACTCAGGAAAACTTTAAGGACACAGTAGATACTCTGAAACTTGGTTCAGAAAAACACACTGAAGAAATAAGGACACTATCGGAGAAAGTAGCCGAACTTTCGGATCAGGTCACTAACTTATCTACAAAGGTAGATGATGATCTGAATGACACAAGACCCGTAGCCTTCACTGACACAGAAGAGTATGAACAAATAAGAAAATTCAAACAAAATCAGAATCAAATTAATACACAACACCAAAGAGAAATCCGGGAAGTACAAGATCAGCTGACACAGGTAATACAAGAATTACGTATTTCAGAGGACACTGGCGCTCCAACACGGGAAGAGGGACTTAGAAACACGGAAAAGCCGCAAAATAATAACACAGGGCATTTCGGAAGTTATGAAAGAAATTGGCAATGTGCACCGAATTTTGAGATGGAACGGCCGACACAACCTAACAATGACCGATATGCGACTCGCCGACATGATGATTTTGACTATAAGCTGTTCATTACTACACGTAAATTCAAAACATTTAAGAATTCTGGCAACGACATTCATCCACAAGCATGGCTCCATCAATTCTCTCATTGTTTTCCTCCCAACTGGTCATTAGAGCACAGATTAGAATTTATGTGTGGCTACTTAGAGAATGAACCAGCTGTAAGAATGCGATCGGTCATTCACGACTGCCACAGTGAAGGAGAATTTTACCATGCCTTCCTCTCAGCATATTGGTCTCAAGCCACACAAGACCGTGTAAAACATAGCATCATGATGATGAAACACTTTGAACAATCAGAATTTTCCAGTCTTGTCAAATATTTTGAAGACATGTTGCATAAGAATCAATATCTTTCAAACCCATACAGCCCCTCAGAACTCATCCGCATTTGCTTAATCAAATTACCTGAACATTTACGGCATATTATTTTAGCAGGACGTTGCAAAGACGACATTGAAGCTTTTCAGGGACTGTTACAAGAACTAGAAATTGACACTGATAATCGCGGAACGCGAAAACAAGGACACAACAATTACAGGTCACATCCGTCACAATTCCGTGACGACAGAAACAATAACCGGACACGACTGGTCTATTCTTACAACGCAAATCGTGACCAAAATAGACACCACCCGTACGACAACCGTTGGCAAAGTAGTAATAATTACAGGGAAAGATCACCTCTCCGCAGTAGCGACTATCACAGAGACAATCAGAGAAACAGACAATATGGGAACCAAAATAATTATTATCAAGGGAGACAGAATAACTTCAGACGCAACAGTTCAGCGCGCAGTTACGATTCAGGGAGATTTTCTCCACCACTTAACCGACAAGAAAGAAACTACAGGAACTACCGACATGACGACAGACGATGTGATCGTAACGACGGACCTGAATTGCATCAGAACTGGCGGGATTCAAACAGAGCAGGGCCCTCTCGAGGAGGTGAATTTGTAGAAGTTAGGTCTCCAAATCCCAATAACGACGCGCGCCAACAAAGAGACAATAGGCAATGACTCACACCACTGGCAGCCACAAAACGTTCTTATGACACTAACGACGCAGCTGCCGTAGCTAGTAATTACGTAAAAATGGAAGACATTAGGGACATCTTACTCCAGGAAAACGACGTAAAACATAACAACATTGCATATCCTGTGATTCACATTACTGTAAATGACGTAAAATTTACGGCAGTACTTGACTCTGGCAGTCCCATTTCAGTAATCAATGAAACAGCCTTTAGCAAATGCAACAAATCGAACGATTGCCCCACACTTCTGTTACGTAAGATTAAATTACAAGGTGCAATCTTTGGAAAAAGTGTAGATGTACGCCAACAAACCAATTTAGAATTCTTTTGTCAAAGCCACAGCTTCTCTATGAACTTTCTCATTGTTCCATTATTGTCGACGGAAATTATATTGGGAGTAGACTTTTTGAATGAATACAAAGCAATCTTAAACTTTCACGATGCTGAAATAAGTTTAGAGAAAGAAGGTAAGTCAATAGCTTTGAAATTTGAAGATTGGCTCTCAAACCATGACGAGGAAATTAATCGGCTTTACCTTCTGTTAGACAACAGTTTGGACTTTTCTACGGAACTAGACACTAACAATCACTCTGCAAGTACTGACAGGGATGATATCGACGGCGCATTTGACACTAATAAGTTAATTCAGAATAAAATTCAAACAATTGAGAATTGTAATGACACTGATAGGCAGGACCTTTTTGAGATTTTACAAGCACATTCCACAGTTTTTACTCATAAAACAGGAACAATCAAGGGATTTCAATACCAATTTCGTGTTCGTGAGCATACTAAATTTTGTGTTAGACCATACGTAATTCCGGCGCATTATAGGGACCGTGTTAGAACAGAAATACAATCTATGCTTAATGAGGGCATTATTGAGCCTGCAGTAAGCTCATACAACAATCCATTACATGTTGTTGAGAAGAAAAATGGATCGATCAGGCTTGTCTTAGATTCGAGACAAATCAATACGATCATTATTCCTGAAACAGACAGGCCGCAAACGTTAGAAGAACTTCTTCAAAATTTTAATGGTGTAAAAGTGTTGTCTTCCATTGATCTCAGATCCAGCTTTTATCAGATCGAACTTCATCCAGAATGTAGAAAATACACAGCTTTCCTTTGTTTCGGCGTTTGTTATCAGTTTCGGAAACCTCCTTTTGGTTTGAACATTTCTTCGGCAGCATTCATTCGTGGGTTAAATTCCATATTACCTGAGTTCTTAAAACGTCACATCACCTTATATGTGGACGATATTCTGATAGCAGAAGCTTCATGGGAACAACATAATCGCATCCTCAACAGTTTGTTACGTATTTTTGCAGAATCTGGAATTACAGTTAACTTGGAAAAGTCTGAATTCGGTAGGACAAAGGTGAAGTTTTTGGGACATATTATTTCTTCTGAAGGGATTCAGCCGGATCCTGAAAAGTTAGAAGCAATCAGAGCCATTCCAGTGCCATCCACAAAAAGACAAGTCCGCAGTTTTCTAGGTCTCGTAAATTTTTACCGTCGTTTTCTGAATATGCAAATTCTTGTTACACCAAAACTTTGTTCTCTCACTGGAAAAAATACTATTTGGAACTGGGACGAACAAGCACAGTTGGAATTCAATTCTTTGAAAGAAGCGTTACTTCACGCGCCAATCTTAGCTCATCCAGATCTGTCACAAGATTTCTGCCTTAGCACGGATTCTTCTAAAGTCGGTCTTGGTGCCCATTTATTTCAAGAAGCCATAGAAAATGGCACTACCATTCAGAAAACCATTGCTTTTGCTAGCCGAGTGCTAACAAAATCTGAAAAAAATTATTCCGTTACTGAATTAGAAGCTTTAGCTATCGTTTGGGCATTTAACAAATTCCGTTTCTTTCTTTCTGGTAAGCACGTAAAAGTATACAGTGATCATCGTGCATTACAATTTCTTATGTCTTCAAAATTAAATCATGACAGGTTAAAACGTTGGGCATTGTTTCTGCAAGAATTCCGCTTCACAATAGTCTACATTCCCGGCAAGGAGAACATTGTTGCGGACGCACTGTCACGCGCACCGGCTGGGCTTGAGAAAAGTACCACAGAAGGCAACCTCGAGAAAAATTTTAGTATTCTTTACATTCAGAAAGTCGCCTTTGAAAACTTCATCACCACATCCTTAAAGGACATTGCTCATGAACAAGATAAAGATCCGATTTGGAAAGACATCAAGAGCAAATGGCATGAAAAGACACACACACACAGATTCGGCATTATTATCTGGTTAGAAACAACATACTGTTCAAACGCTGCACTGTTGATGACAAGCTATGGGTACTTTGCATTCCTGACGATTTTGTTAATAAGCTCATTTGGTACATTCATTTCAGCTACGCACATTTTGGTCCACGAAAATGTTATCATATTCTTCGAACGACTTGTTATTTTAACAATATGGAAAAGAGAATTCGAAGAGTCTTGTCTATTTGTAAACTTTGTCAAAAGGCGAAACCATCTACTGTCTCACATCGTGCTCCGTTGTTTCCTATCATTCCTTCTAAATTAAAAGAATTTGCTGCTGTTGATCTCTTGGGACCGCTTGTCAGAACATCTAATGGATTTTCGTACGTTCTAGTCGCTGTTGAACTTACTTCAAAATTTGTTTCTTTCACACCGTTACGTAAAGCCACTGGACGGTCTGTATCCAACGCCTTTGTTAAAAATTTCTTACGTGAAGTTGGCCACGTTGCTAAAGTCATTTCAGATAACGGACCGCAATTTAGATCTGCTGTTTGGTCACGCATGCTTCGCAACCATAAAATCAAACCTGTTTTTATTTCATTGTACTCACCACATTGTAACCCCTCCGAACGGATTATGAAAGAAATCAATAAGCTTTGCAGGCTTTATTGTCACAGAAAGCATCAGCATTGGGACAGATATTTACACTTATTTCAAAACGTGCTGAATGAAATGCCTCATGATTCCACTGCTTTACCACCTACTCTTGTACTGAAGAATGAAGAACCACCGAACAGAATCAGAGAGCTTGTACCTTTCCCGAATGCACGTAAACTTCGACACAAAGACATAATTGATTTGGCTCTTAAAAATATAAAATCTGCAGCAGACAAAAGGAGAAAACTACACGGTAAAGCAAATGCAAAGAAATTGTATATTGGTCAGAAAGTTCTCATTAAAGCTCATTCATTGTCACATAAGAAGAAACACTTGAGTCACAAATTCTTTCTAGTTTACAATGGACCATACAGAATCCGACGTATACCACATGATAATTGCGTTGAAGTTGAAACTCTGCGTACTAGGAAGAGTAAAGGTTTACACCACATTTCACATGTAAAACCGTTTATTGAAAGATAATCTGCTTTTTAACTTAGTCTTTGACATAAAAATTTTCGCTTCACATTACTAATATGCTTTGTCAGATTTAGAATCTGTTAACATGTAACAATGTTTGAAGTGAAATATCCAGTCAAGAACCAAGAGAACTTATTTAAACAGAAATGACGAATGCATTGTTATAGTGAACAGACGTCACAGTGTTATTGTGTGTGTACATTCT
Source organism: Schistocerca piceifrons (assembly GCF_021461385.2). Classification (NCBI taxonomy): domain Eukaryota; kingdom Metazoa; phylum Arthropoda; class Insecta; order Orthoptera; family Acrididae; genus Schistocerca; species Schistocerca piceifrons. Next base: position 235,537,059 of record NC_060143.1, read on the forward strand.
TGCTTGTTTGTTGCACGATTACGTAACGACTATAAGGCTCACATACTTAGAACATTTACCAGTACTGCTAATGAGATTTTAATGCAACATTTTGGTTTATTTGAAAATACATTCTGAATTTAAAGTGCTTTCTGAGAGATACCAGATGACACAGAGGTTAGTTTATGTGACAGCTACACGATTTTTATCACGCCGCTACTAATGAGTGACAATTTACAATGTTGCTTTTGCGGTGTATCTGTTTTATATCTGCACAGTTTTCTGAATTCTTCTGGAAAGAAAAACATGTTTTAGTAGTAACTTTTGTGGTATAGCAACAATGAGGCAGCCTTTTTCGTGGCACAACATTACGTTACAGTACAGTACTTTCTTCATCACGGCAATAAGCGTAATAACTAAGACATTTATACGCAAAGCATTTCACTTTTGTGTATTATGAGGTAAGTACATTGACTTCTGCAGAACTTAGCTTTCGGAGGACGATAACTACGACACTTCCACAGAGATTATGTTGCGACAAGATGCACAGTTTAGCGCTACAGTACACGCATTTGAGTGATTAATCTTATACTTAAAACACTTATTTTTAAAGATTTTTTTAATTACAAAGAAAGTTTTCCGTGATACATTTCATTCCATTGCGGTAATTTGTAACACCTGGGAGTATAATTACATTTATCCTCAGGGGGGTACATGCTTACTTTGTGTACCATGTGTGTGGCAACCACAAGGAACCCTAGCTAATATGGTATTTGCTTATACAACTTTACACATCGGTACCATATTTCTCTAACACACAAATTACACAGCTATCTGATCATTTAACTGAGAGATAAACATTTTTTTACTACATCAGTGACACATGTTTACGCAATACACAGTTGGGTAACTTCACACTTATGAAACTGTATTTTGTCTGTACTTTGCAAACTGTTCATATTTTTTCGGAATCATTGTGATACTATGAGAGCTTTGAATGATGTATTTGGTATGAGATCATGATTTTTAAAGTACGTTTGAGGCAGCTGACACTTTTGACATGAGCAGAGAATTTTTTTAGGCTTAGAAATTATTGGAGGAAGTTACGACGATTTTGAGATTTGACTGAAGTGTTATGATATTATTACGACGACGATGTGTATTATGTTGTTGAGGAATGTTTATTATGCTACGTATTTCTCACGATGAAATATTGAAGAAGTGTCGACGAATATGTATATGTATAATGAGGTAAGGAATAATGAGTAGTGTTTAGGGACTCTGATTTATGAAAAGGATGTTGGAAACCAAGAAACGTACTTTAAGAGTTATGAAATGTGTGACTGTATCACAATGCTGACGAATATTTTTTTTGGACACTTATATTTATAGGATTTTGTTTCTACAGATTTGCAACGCTAATTCTTGACCTGTGAAATATTTTTATATGAGACTGCAACGGTAGCAGAAACTGCTGTCGTAAATATTTCCGTACGAAAGTTAAGTGACCACCTGCGCGTAATGCGTCGCGGGCACCCAGCTGTGTCAGACGCCTGGAGAAAAAGCCATTATTGTGAGCCCTTTTCAGCGGCACAGGTAGAACAAAAAAAAGAGGGAGGCCATTATCCTGGCCATTGCCATTCCTTTAGAGAAAGCATCACAAATCCGACATGCTGATTACTTGGAAACATATCGTACTTTCTGATATTTACTGAAATGCCTAATAAAATGACAAGAAATATTTTTACATCTGCACACCTGATTATGACAAGCGTCTTTCTATGAGAGTTGAGAGAATTTCTACTAACTTATGAAATGTCACATGACTACTGAATGATATTTTTATGCTTTGCTTTTCATAGTTGCTTATTTCATTTGATATCTGGTTTCCAGCTGTGTTGCAGCATTGCTTTTATAAAATGAAATGCATTTGCTAATGTGAACACTTTCTGTCAACAGATCTATTAAATAATTATTTTATAATCCACATTCTTTAAAAAAGGAGCACTTGGAAAGGAAAGAACAATAAGAAGGAACTAGTAACAGTAACACATAATTTTCTTTTCAAGTACATGGTAATATTTCTTTTACAATCAGTTGTTGTGGTGCACCACTTTAATTACATAGACATTAAGATGTGAATATACATTTCCCTTATCTGCATTGTTATCTTTAGTGTACTATTTTTTCTGCTTGAGCTATGTCATGTTTAGATATAAGCTGCTGTTTGCCAGACATAGTGCTACTGAACTTTAATTTGTGTTACTCTGCTAAGCCAGATTTATTTTTTGTTTGCTGCATTGCCTCATATTAGTTGTAATGTTGAATTGCTTGGTAATTTAGATTTACTGTAGCTTGCTTTGAGATTTTCCATTTTTTTTATTGCTGTTTATATTAATTGTTTTATGTGCTGCTGCATTGCCTCGTTCCTTAGTTTAGTATCTGAGCTCAGTAGATTTAAGTTAACTTAAGAGGGGGTAGACTACATAAGAACCTAACTATGGAGAATAGGGAAAGAATGCTTTGAAAGTTATATGAAAACGATTGGGGCCTAAATGAGTATTGCACAATGAGCCATATTTCTTTTGAAAGAAATATGGTTAGAATACAGAAAACAGGTTTAGGTAGGATTTTCTTGGAAATAAATGTTGAGGTGAGAAATGTGTGAACATATAAATACAGAAAGCATGCTTAGATAGAATTTTTTTGGTGGAAACAAAGGATGAAATAAGAGGAAAGATATATGAAGTTTTGGGTTGGACTGCAGTACCAAATGTTACACTGAAAACGAACCCTGTCCTTTCCTATTGGTGTTATCCCATTACGTGTTTGTGTACCCTTGTGTATTTGTTTTCTTCCTGTCTCTGTGTAGTTTCATAGAATCTTTTCTTCTTTTAATATTAAGCTACATTCATTATGATGAGGAATACTGTTATCCTCGAATATAATTGGCATTAATAATATGTTATTTACTTTGTAAAGATGTTAGACATTATTAATTCTGTTCTGTTCAATGCTCATGTGTGAAGTTGATGTTTCAAAAGTTATTGTGATCCTTTATGTATGTACTCATGTCGTAATTCCACTGATGTATATGTTTATTTCTATTCTTTTGTAAAGCCTGTGTTACTACAAATGTTATCTGTATTGTTATGTTCTTTAATGATGTATTTTGTACCTTTGTAATTGTATTTTCATGTTGTAAATTTATAATTGTACAGACACCAGTTCTTCCAATTAAGTTACATTTCACTGCACACGTTTCTGTTGGTCATAGTATATGGACAATATGTGAGAAGTAGGGACTGTTAGTGTTTGCACGTGTGTTAATAATTCAGCAAGGGACTGGATAACAGCATTGCTGGTTCTAAGGACAATTCCAAAAACTTTGTGAGTGCACAAGTGGTGGTTTATGGACTTGCTATATTCTCCGCAAGACTCTTTGATGGTGAGTGTGCACCTGCACAGTCGCAACAGATGGCTGCTGGCCATCTCTACAAGGACTACAGTGGGTCTGCATCTTTGATGGCCCACCATTACCATTATCTCTACAAGGACTACAGTGGGTCTGCATCTTTGATAGGCCACCATTACCATTATCTCTACAAGGACTACAGTGGGTCTGCACCTCTGGTGGCCCACCAATACCGTAATCTCTACCAGGACTACAGTGGGTCTGCTCTGTGATGACCTACCTACCAATATTCTTCCAAACTTCGAATGACTCTGCTGTGGGTTTGCTCTGTTGTGGCCCATTACCTGTATGCATGTCAAGAGTCAGCACTGTCTTTCCGTTGGAAGGACAACACTACTTCTTCAAGACTGCATGGAAATCCACTACTTCTGTGTGCAATTTCTTTTACTAATGAGACTTCGTGAAAAAAAACCTGTAATTACTGTTATGATGAATGATCAGGACTATCTTTATGGACTGTGAGGAAATTTTAGCTTTTGACCAACATTGTATCAATAAGTGTGTGCATTTGATTTCTTTGTTATTGTAATTATGAAAAATTTTATCAAATCATTATTGGCCACTGCCCAAAAAAAATTTGTAAAATTTTTTGTGGGGAGCATGGGGGCTATGTAAGTAGGCTGTTTATGTTTTCTCTATGTAAGTAGGCTGTTTATGTTTTCTTATTGGCAACGTTACGTAGCGCTCAATATGAAAATCACTGGCTGTGCTGTGTGCAGTCTGTGGCTGCTTTGCATTGTTGTAATTCTCGCCATTGTAGTGTTAGGCAGCTGGACGTGAACAGCGCGTAGCGTTGTGCAGTTGGAGGTGAGCCGCCAGCAGTGGTGGATGTGGGGAGAGAGATGGCGGAGATTTGTAATTTGTCATGAACTGCTATATTTATATATGATGATATCAAGGTAAATATATTGTTTGTTCTCTACTAATATCTTTCATTTGCTAACTATCCCTATCAGTAGTTAGTGCCTTCCATAGTTTGAATCTTTTATTTAGCTGGCAGTAGTGGCGCTCGCTGTATTGCAGTAGCTTGAGCAGCGAAGATTTTTGTGAGGTAAGTGATTTGTGAAAGGTATAGTTTAATGTTACTCAGGGCCATTCCTTTGCAGGGATCTTTGATAGGCAGATTGCGTTGCGCTAAAAACATTGAGTGTCAGTTTAAGCACAGTCATGTATAAATTTTTCTAAGGGGATGTTTCAGTGTGTTCGCTCACAATACGCTTGTGCACAGGAAGGCATAATCGTTGGACGATCGTAGGGAATTGCAAAAAGACTTGGACGTAATTCTCACTTGGTTTAATGAGTGGTAGTTCTCATTAAATGTAGATAAATCTAAGATAGTGCCAATAACAAAAGAATAAATCTGATAGTGTAAGATTACAAGTTACTACCCACTATCTTGAGCATCTCACATCTTTTAAGTTGCAAGCCATCCACTGCCACCCGGAATTTTACGTGAGAGCAAAGCAGTTACGACTCTGTTATTAACCTGAAAATATTCTTCATTGTATAAAATTGGACCCACGAATAACCAACACAATCTGAACACTGTTAATGAAGTATTAAACAGTAAGTACGCTGTCATAGCGGAACTGAATATGAAAAAGGGGCCTTTAACATGGATTAAACGAAATCAACTGACGACCAAGGTTTTCAAGCGTTCTGACACAGCCTGTAAATGTAGATGCCTCTCTAGCTTTAGGGAAGACGAGTGCAATGCAGATGTGACTGCACCTTATATTGCCTAATACCTAACCACATGAAGCATGAATCACTTCTTCTTCTTCTCCACTTCATGTATTAGGCAAATTGCCTCTTACTGTACCCATCTTTTGCTTGGTCTTCCTACATTTATTCTTCCAGAATATTTATAACTGAGAACCTTTACCTGGAATATTTCTTCACCCATCCAGTCTATATGTTTCTACCATTTTCTCCTATTTTCTTTTATTTTCCAAAATGTTTCCTCATATCTTCGTTTCTTCACTCTTAATAGCATTTATGAGGTGAGATGGATAACCTGGATGAGCCATGATATTCCATAGCATTTCTCTATTCACATCATCGAAAGCTTTCTCAAAATTCACAAAAGGAAGATGGGTTACCCAATTGAAATCTCGTCTCTTTTATTTAACTTGTTGCAGCGTAAAAATATTGTTAGTCGTTGATCTTTCTTTTCTAAAACCTAATTGTTCTTCTTTTCCATGACATTTTTAAGTCTTGCAGTCATGATTTTTGAAGTATGCCTGAATCGAGGCTTGTACCTCGATAATTATTACATTAATTTCTATCGCCCTTTTTAAAGATAGATATTACTTTGGCTGCCAGTCTGTATTTTGGTACTTTCTTATTTCTCCAACATTGATTAAATATTTGAAGAAGTCTTGGATGCAGGAATAACCCTCCGTACTTTCACAGTTCCATACTATTACCGTCAGAACCAGTGGCTTTCCTATTTTTTCTAGCTTTTAGTACTTCCATCAGTTGTCTCATGTCAATATCGTCCAGGCCTTGTGTGCCATTTAGTTCAGGTAACGACTGAATCAAAGTATCGTCATAACGCGGACTCTAATAGTAAGCTATCTTTTCATTCTTTGCTATGTTATTAACACGTATTCCATCATTTTCTTGTGCGTTGAGTGATTTCGACACGTTATAAGCGATCGTTTGTCTGCCATGTAAATCATGCTCTATATTGCTAATAAAGCATTCCCATGATTCTGAGTGCGCTTACTGAGTTATACATTTTACGTTATTTCTATTCTCTTTACGTTCGTTATACTTTTCATCAGTGGAATTATTTATGTTGGTCTTGAAAACTTCTTGTTTTTCTTCAATTGCTTTTTCCATCTCTGGTGTCGAAATCCTTACTCTTCAACGTTTCTAGTATTTCCTTTTCTTCCCCAAAATCGGATTATCTGATTTCGATACGGCTGTTTTTAAGTTTTTCGTTTTTCTTTTTCCAAGTATTCTACCATTTTTAAATTTGCTAATATTTTTGTAAACCGGTTCTGATAGAGATCTCTTACGCTGCTATCTTCTAAAATGTAAACTTTAAGAACTTGTTCTTCTTTTTGATCCTTGATTGTTTACTTTGGTTTTCTCCATTTTGCGTAGATTGACAGCAATAAGAAGTGATCTGATCCAATATCCTGAATAACTTTCAGTATCTCTAACCTGTCCATGAAACCTCTCTTTTATTATTATATAATCTGTAATAGATTTATATCCTCGTAATGACCAGGTAAATTTGTGTATGCCTTGCTTCATAAAGGAACTATTGGTAATTTTTAAACGATTAAAGCTAGCAAGATCTCTCTGTACTTACCCGTTTTCATTAAATGCGTTTTCTCCAAATGTGCCTACCGTTTTGGAATTGGTATATGAGTCATGAAACATAAAAAATTCTATATCTGTACGTATCCAAGACTGCAAAGCGTTTTAGAGGTTTCTGCAACGCAAACCAATCTTGCTTGGCTGAAAAATTGCATGTAAAGAAGAAAATACTTTGTCTTCTGAAGGCAGAACATCGGCAATAAGCTGTGCTCACACTGGCTGCTAACGTGAACAATGCCTAAAGGAGCACATGTGGACTGAACGTAAAAGTCGTAGTTCGAGAGGTGACTTCAGGAGGAACAAATTCGTGGGAGATTTCACTTATTAGTCCAAAAATAATGACGAAAGCTCGTGAACATGTAACGTTACGCCTATGTAGGCGAGCTAATTGGCCGCCTAGAAGTGGCACGAGGTGAGGTGACTTTATTACACGGCTGAACGCTAGCGCCGCAAGGCACAGGGCGCGCCGCTGCCAGAACGCCTGGTTGACCGTTTCCGGTCATCAAGGTGCAGAGACAATGAACGCGTCGCCGGAAACGGGAAAATCCCGCCGCGAGGAATTTGGACGGCTGATGCTCGCATTGCGTTTGTGCAGAATATGCTCCAGGCAATGACTGAGTGTCAGACACTGTTAAAGATGGCCAAGTTATACACTTCTGGCCACTAAAATTGCTACACCAAGAAGAAATGCAGATGATAAACGTGTATTAATTGGACAAACATATTATACTATAACTGACATGTGATTACAATTTGGGTGCAAATATCCTGAGAAATCAGTACCCAGAACAACCACCTCTGGCCGTAATAACGGCCGTGATACGCCTGGGCATTGAGTCAAACAGAGCTTGGATGGCGTGTACAGGTACAGCTGCCCATGCAGAATGTGCTAGCCAGGGCAGCAGTCGAACATCTTCTGTATCCAGAAAGGCCCGTACAGGACCTTGCAACATGCGGTCGTGCATTATCCTGCTGAAATGTAGGGTTTCGCAGGGATCGAATGAAGAGTAGAGCCACGGGTCGTAAAACATCTGAAATTTAACGTATACTGTTCAAAGTGCCGTCAATGCGAACAAGAGGTGACCGAGACGTGTAACCAATGGCACACCATACCATCACGCCGGGTATACGCCAGTATGGCGATGACGAATACAAGCTTCCAATGTCCGTTCACCGCGAAGACGCCAAACACGGATGCGACCATCGTGATGCTGTAAACAGAAACCTGGATTCATCCGAGAAAATGACGTTTTGCTATTCGTGCACCCAGGTTCGTCGTTGAGTACACCACCGCAGGCGCTCCTGTCTGTGATGCAGCGTCAAGGGTAACTGCAGCCACGGTCTCCGAGCCCATAGTCCATGTTGCTGCAGACGTCGTCGAACTGTTCGTGCAGATGGTTGTCGTCTTGCAAACGACCCCATGTGTTGACTCAGGGATCGAGACGTGGCTGCACGATCCGTTACAGCCGTGCAGATAAGATGCCTGTCATCTCGACTGCTAGTGATACGAGGCTAGTAGTGTAGGTCTTTGAGATTCCATAGTAGCTCTCATCAAATACTGATGCAAATCTCAACACATTTGCAATCTCAGAGAAACGATGCACATCTGGTGACACAGATATATTTCAATATCTTTAAAAGTATTTAAGTTAATAATTCATATCGAATAAACATTAACACGATGAAGTTCTGAATCTTTTAATCGCTTCATTCGAGGTCAACTAACACTATCTCAAAATGATAGCCTTGCACTATAGCTACCATCCCTGAAAGTTACTTATTTGTATCCATTTTATTTGTTGATGTGTTATGTGTTTTATATCTTTTTTTATTATGTAAATATTTGTCAGAACACCGTTCTCCCGGTTTACATATCAAATTAATACGACATGAGCACCTCAGATTCTGTCATACTTGTGTGTTTATTTAATGAGCAGTTTTCTATTTTGTCGGTAACTTTAGTTAAATGTTGACTGCAAGTGATATTAAAAAAAACTGTGCTGATGTAAAAGTGGTCAGCCGCAAGTGTTAGCGGACACCGCCGTTGAAAGGGGTGCCAGAAGATGCTTCTGTCGAGCATGCATAAATAACTGTTAAGCACTTTATGGCGACGATCTGCCGTCGTAAGAATGCTGGTTTATTCATAGATGAAAAAAACCTTTATAAGCATTGTGAATAATCTGAGTATAACTTAATATTTATGATATTGCTTTATCTAAATGCTGTGGTAACACATTACTTTAGTCCTCGAAGTAGTCACGTTGAATCAGATCGTGTCTGCAGAGCTTGATAACGAGATATTTTTGGTGGGGATGGCCTTCAGTCAGTGAGAATTGGACAATGGCGGAACACTGCTGCAGTCAAGTGGAGAGAGGAACTTTTAGAGTGATGAGCTCAAGAGACGGATTCTGGACATTTGGTGGTGAGTTCTGGAAGAAGGCAGGCCTGTCTAGAGCAACGTGCGCGATTCAGTCGTATACGTTGATTGTTTCTGGGCGGTGAACGGCAGCTACAATACTCAACTTTTGAAGGGACTTAATATTTCGAGAGGTCTGAATATTCTAGAGAGTAGAAATATAAATTTTACCGCTGCATTTACGGAACTGAGAATAAGCTGAGTGTGAGTTAATTTGTGGACGATTTTGAGCTCATTTCGTTTGTTGTGATCACGAAATGGACTTCGTTTTCTCGTATCTTTGAGATTATTTAGTTTGGTGATACTGCTACCATTTTTAACACTCTTAATGTAACTTCACTGCATTTGATAAGGGTATTTTCTGTCTGCATTTTAAATGAATATAGCAGGGCCACTTCCAGTTTATATGAAATGTCCTTTCTTGAATAAACATTTTTCAGTATAATTCCCCGTCGTCTGCGCAATCCATGACATGGCACCTCAAACCGCGCGGCCACTCCGCAAGGCTGTCTTTGAAGGGACCGGATGGATAATCAGTACCATACATCCACAAAAACAGAAAATGTACGCCATATGATTTCAAGTCTCCGTAATAATTCCAACCCTCCTGGAAACAGAATAGTTCAAATTTTTATGCATTCAATGTGAGCACCATTTGTTACACGTCAAATATCAAAACGGGGGCTCATTTTCTGACACAAACAAAGCAGCTGCTCTTTCGTTATCGAATTCACAGCCTTAACAATGTAATGCGGCAGACTTTCAAGATGGTCAGGCATAGGGGGGATAAAAACGCGGACTTTTTCGTAACACCACAGATAAATGACAGAAGGTGTGAGGTCTGGAGACCTCGGAGGCCACCGGTGATGAAGTTCATCTTCTACTTCTCCTCTTTCAATCCAACATCTTGGAATGGTGTCATTCGGATAACGTCGAACTTGCTTGGAGAAATGAGACTGGGCACCATCTTGCATGTTGATGAAGTCATCTTAATCATCTTTAAGTTGAGTAAATAACAGTTTTGAAGCATGTCTAGATAGGTTAGTCCTGTCACAGTTTTCTCCGAGAAGAAGAAAGAAACAGCAGCGATGCGGCCGTGATTGGAACGTCATCCCGGACTGTTCAAATTTTAAACTGTTATCTGTCCAGGAACGATGGAATTACGGTGCTACCCTTCCTAATTTGGAACAAATAAATGTTTGAAATCTCTTCCTTCTTTTTGAAGAGCGCTGTGTAGAACTACGCCAACGCAACGCCAGCAAGCAGCAGTCTCACCAAACCTGCTGAGCAATGAAGTTTAGAGATCCCTCCGTATTCATGTGAGCGATGTTTAAAACCTTGCTTGTGAGTTGGTTTCTTTTAGTTCACGTTAAAAGCTCCGTTTTTAGCATTTTGTTGCGCTGTGAAAGTATGCCCACTACCTACCGTTTCACTAACAGTGGTCGGATTGTGTTCTTGTTGAAAGTTGGACGTCTGTGATTCTGCTGTATGCTTACACAAACTTTGAGGCTGAGAAATTATTCTCGCCAGTAGTACAGAGCGAGCAATTGTCGAGGAGAGTCGGAAGTGGTCGGACCCGACGTGATGTGGAGACATGAGAGGTCACAACCTGGCGTGATCGTGCTATTAGCGCAGGAGGAGACTTTGGTATTAATTGAGGATTTTTGGTATTTTAAATTTGCCTTTTTGTTGCAGGGTGATGTTGGCTGTTTGCGCACTGGAGGGATTTCTTCAGATTTGTCTATGCATACACTGAGAGTCATATTCGTACCATTGTTGTGCCAGAAACGTGTTTATTGAGTATAGACATTGTGGGATGAGTAGAAGTCTATATAGAGTTTGTAAGTGTTTAAAAATATATTGCACGTATAAATTAGTTTCTTTCATTTTTTCCTACATCGTTTAAGGTTAGTTGACCAAACCCCTCTTGATCATTCAATTTCTGTGTTCAAAAACATGGCAGTAATTGTTGCACAATGTAAGGATCGCAGTAGTGGTTTTGAAATATTTTTAGCATGTTGCTGATCACGCAGTTGCAGCGGCAAGACGAGGTAAGTTGTCTGTTGAGCACAGGAGCATTGCAGAACAGTTGTTAGGAGACGTTAGAGAATTTTTTTTAAAAAAAACTCGCAGTCAGATAGATGAGAATTGATTTCTTTATAATTCGTGGGAGGAGCAATTAATTTTCTGTTCCAATTTCTGCTTGTTGTTGCTCTCAATCAAAATCGTGACACTAACGGAACGTCACACAAGTTACCAACGAGTTTCATTGTTCATTCAAAGATCAAATTTTATACCAAGGAGAATATTTTCAGTGCATTATTACCGGAGTATTAAGTGCTATACATTCAGGTTAAATACTGACAGCTTATAGATGGTTCTCAAAGTATTTAGTGGTATTATAAACAAACGATACGAAATGGGACGATCACGTAAAATGTGTACTAGAGAAGGTGAATGGAATAGTTAGATTTGTTGGAAGGGTTGCGGAAAGCTACAGCACATCTTGTGATGTGCCTGTTCAGAGCTGCATATTTAATGACTTGTTTTCGAAGTAGATATTAGTCATTATTTCAAAGTCATTTGTTTCGAAGGACACATACAGGTATAAAAAAATGAAATTTTACGTAGCTGGTTATCTTGATCATGGCTTCGTTCTCTTCTTCACAAGCATATTAACATCCGCGGTGTTATCTTCTAGTACGGCGAAAATTAAAAGATGAAGCTATTGTGAAAATCGGGTGATTCTCAAAACACCGAATGAGGTAAAATATTTGGACTGTTAAACATTTATATTCTGCTACACTTCACGTATTATGACGGCATAATTCTGAACAAACACAACAAATAATACATCTACTTTCTGCAGCCTTACAAACAACTCGACTTCCACTTACAATCACTTTCCGCCAAGTCCGTACACAGTGAAGCAGAACAGAGGTACTACACATAGCAAAAAGTTTTCATTAAAATTAATAGAAATGAATTTACATTTTTTTTGTAAAAACCTCAAGGCTGTTTAAATAAGTGGAATATAGGTTTTTAAACATGAAATAGAGTTTATGAACTTGGATTTATACCTATTTATGAACGTGGATTTATACGCATTTATTACTATATAACAGAAGATAGCGATCTCACTGGTACCTCAGGACCCCTAATGAATGATTGGCTTCATTACGTTACAGTCTGTAAAGGTAACTGCGTGTCAGATGTCAGTATCATCAGTTCCAGAGTAAGAGTGAGAGTTTACAGTCGCTGTCAAATAGACATGACAGTTGACATAGATCGAGTTCAGAGACGCGGTGCTAGACTGTAAGAGATCGGTATAGCCGATACAGAAGCGTAATTGAGATACTCCGGAAACTGGAATGGTAATCTTTGGAAGGTTGGCGACATTTTCTCGCAGAACCCAGTTAGCCACCATCGTATGCCCGTCGTACGGTCGATGACAATAAGAGAGATTTAGGAGAGTATAGAGATTTTTAGTCAGACATTTTTCTTTCCCTCGTCATGAGAAAGGAATAGGACAGGAAGTTTCTCATGCTGGTACAAGTTACCCTCAGCCAATCTCTGTGCAGAGGGTTGCGAAGCACACAGTTTAAACTGAAATTGTTTACGACGTATTAGTGTGGTTTAGGAAAAGTTTCGTGAATTTTAACGGCATGAAATTAACAAGTATATCCTTTTCTTTGTCGGGCCTGTTTCTTTAGAAGGAAGTAAACCGAGGTTTTCGGGAAACATCTGCCTGTAGGCTGAAACATTTGTTTCTAAGTAAAAGTTAATATCGGGGTTTGTACCCAACCATATCTGCCGCAGCCATGGTCCCAGATTCTTAGACAATAACTATAAAGAGACTGTAAAGTCAAATGCATGTTTAATCAAGTATTAAGTTTCAGAATATTGTTCATTGTAATTTCGAAAAATCCAACCTTCCTTAACAAAAACTCAAATAATTTCTAACATACTTACAACAATGAAATGAATCTTACTTAACAAGCTACATGCTTTCCATCCAATATCACACAAAGCACTGCACTCTCATGCCAACATGGTTGCCACTATTTATATATTCTTTAACAATCTACTGTATTGTTGTAAACGGTTTTTTAAAGAGATAACAAAGAAAAGTTATCTCTCCGAATTAGTACAGTATTTCATTAATTACATTGACTCTTATATATTAAATCTTAGCGTGTTTATTAATTTAAACGTGTACAAACGCTTAGCTATCGAGAGTTAACAATAATTCGGTTGTTTCTATTAATCACAGAAGATTCATGCTTAGGGGAATATTCCCACCAATTACAGGACCTACACCCCTCCATACAGTTTTAATGCAATCATTGGCTTCTTTGTATCTATTCCACAAGTACATATTTATCTACACCCCTGTAGTATTTACGTCAGAAATTTTCTGTTTATGGTCAAAAAATATTTCTTAAATCGGTTTTTTGGACTGTTACGTCTCAAGGCGTACTTTTGCGTAACTTCCGTCTCTTGGAATTTTAGGTTAATTTCACCTGCTTTCCACTTCTGAAAGATTCGATTTTTAATGATATTGTAAATTCCACTTCGTCCTAGTTCGAAACCAGTAAACCCCTAATTATTTAAAGAATCGAACTCTCGTGTATAAAATAGTTTCCAATATCTGATGACTGTGTTCAATGCTTGGTATTAAAGATCCAAGCGAGAGAAAGAATAGAAGAGTTTTGAAATTATGCTTAAAGTTTGTTGGAAGTTGCTTAGTGGTCTTATAATGAAACATTGAGTGAATATAGTCTAGGTAATTTCTGCTCCATTTTAAACAAAGGCAAGTATTTCAAGTATCTCAATGTTTATGACGTTGTATCTTCAGAACTATGATATAATATTGCAGGTATATTTGGTGGTATATGTGGATACAGTCTACAAACTGTGTTGTGAATAGAGTCGGTACTAAATAAGTAATAAATTAAGACGTCATGTCTGATGCTGTTATAATTCACGAAACTTTCAGCTAAAATTTAAACAAACGTCCATTTTTAAATCTGTAAGTGCGAAAACAAAGTGTGTTTAATATTGAAGGCCGATTTTTGCAAGAAAATGAAATGCACTTCAAACGGTTAAGACTGGCTAAGCCGGTGGCGTTAGGTACGGGAGGGGATATTCAAAATATCGCTCGAAGCCCATGCGCTGTCTCTTAGGTGACTTATGTAGGCCAATGGGGGGTCGCTAGACCACAAGTGTCCTACATCAAATTGCTCATCTCGACCTACAACACTGTGTACGAGGTACCATCATCCAAGATTCGTACCGTGGCTTACGGTCCACACAGGGTGTAAAAGAAAACTGTTTTTTAAGTTCTGAGACATCCCCCCCCCCCCCTCGCACTATGATGAAAGGAAAAAATTGTATTGCTTACCACATTTTCGCTTTTAATGCGGTAAAACTACAGCATGAGACTACTGTGCTTGTAAGTGTGTAAGTGTTAAGTTTAGATCGAATCATAAACGTAATTAGTTTATGCACAATTTTTACAAAAATCTTCTCTTTCGTTACCCTCACTGAAAACTTTAAATTACTATTATTAACGACATTAAAAATTGCACAAAATATGATAGACTAACCCGGCGGCGCATGAGGGCGAGAGGATATTCAAAACATCAAACGGCGCGCATGCACTGTGCCTTTGGTGGCTGTTGAAGACGAATTTGAGTTTGTTTCCCTCCTTGATAGATCTCAGGTGTCGTTATCAAATTGTTCGTTTCGACTTCCCCAACACCACCATGGTGTGTGCCGTTGCAGAAAACAGGATCTGTGAAACCACGCAAGCGAATGTTTTCGTGAAATTTTCCTCTAGAAACGGTTTGGAACTGGATAACGAAACTGGAAAAAATACTGTTTCCGTCCTTATGTGCTGTTTAAGTTACGTTGCATGTAAAACTCCGCCTTGTTGCTGTCGAAGGCTTCATATTTATACACACTGAGAACCCTTTTGTTTAAAATTTTACTGTAGACATCAGTAAAAATTATTTTATGACACGCCTCTTTAATACAGGGCTGTCCGGTGCCGTCAAAGGAAGTAAATTTTAAAAGTAAGAAAAACAAGTTCTTGCTCATATATTTCGGTAAAAATGAATTGCGAGCATTAAACATACATTGACATATACTCGGCCAGTTACACACTGTTACTGCTTGTAAAATACTTGGGGTATTCACATTCTATGGCACGCGCTGTACTTGCGCGTTATTCAGGAAACGAATTATTCTGTTTCGCGCGGTTCGCAGATCTGGGTCTGAATCAGAACTCCGCCCGTCGCGTGATCCCAGGAGATACCAGGCGTCCGCTTCGTGTGTAATGGGTGAATCATGACAGAGTGACACACGCGAAGTCCCGATCCAGGTAACTAGATCAGCCAGACCGCGCTGACATGGCATGCCAAACAGTGAAACAGAGTGCTTCTCGGAAATAATCACCCTATTCTTTGAATAAACTCTTTCTGTTTTCACGTATCTTGTATAAATCAGAAAATATAGAACTGTTGTTCGTAACGACCTACAGGAGTGAAACTGATGTTGTTTAAAGCATTTCAGTAATTACGTGCGTACCTTAATTGTGGGTGATATATTAGCGGGTGATATATTAGTGGCTCTTGACACAAAAATACAGCGTCAGAGGTCTGATATATCTGGTATCTAGAATTCGAGAAGTCCGTAAAATAAGGTCATCTGCATAATTACAGTGCTCGCAATGATGCCTTCTATTTTCAGTAGGAAAACAGGTAGATCCTTAAGCATTACATTCAGGAGAGTTGGGTTATATACTACTCCTAGTGGTAGGTAATTGTTAATGACACACCGCCATCGGTCCTACAGTAAACAAAAATAGTAGCAGACATCATGCAGGTCCGTCAGACGTAGGCACAAAGTTGGCGACTATTTCCGACATTGATATCTGGAAAGCTGGTAATGCTTATTGACTTGGTTCCGGCTATTACGCCGACTTCTTATTTACATTTTTTGCACGATATTTCGACGACCGATTAAGTCATCTCCTTCAGGTGATTCACTGCTTGGACTCCAGCCAGAGTGTCAACTAATCGATACTCGACGCCCATTGCGTCCTGTGATGCTCTTTTGTTTTTCAGAGCTCGCACTGTTATTCCGTGACACGCAATTTTTCTTAGCGTTTTCCAGTATGTTGGATGTGGTAGCCGGCAAGATCTTAATAAACTGAGTGCCACACTCCAAGTCTCGTTTGATTTGAAACCATCAGCCCAGATTTTTCAAGAAGATTCAGTAACTCTTTTCGGTGGCTGTCGCGATGCATGAAAAAAATGGAATAAAACGATTTTCAGGTTTCCCGATTGATGTTTACACATTCGCCCGCAGCGTGGCGTCTTAATAACACGGATTCATTCGATGCAGATGTCCGCCCCTGGTAGCTGAGTGGTCAGCGCGACGGAATGTCATGCCTAAAGGCCCAGGTTCGATTCCAGGCTCGGTAGGAGGTTTTGTCTGTTCAGGGACTGGATATTGTGTTGTCCTTGACATCGTCATTTCATCCCCATCGACACGCAAGTCGCCAAAGAGGCGTCAACTCGAAAGACTTGCATCAGGCGAACGGTCTACCCGACGGGAGGCCCTAGCTACACTGCATTTCTATTCCCATTAGAAGCAGATGACAAGGAAATGAAGCTTAATTGAATCACACACTTATTAGCCACTTTATTTGTCTTCTGCTTCTTTAGAAGGAAGTAAACCGAGGTTTTCGTGAAATATCTGTCTATAGGCCCACTGTTGCGTAACTTCTAGCTCTTGGAATTTCGGGTTAATCTCACCTGCTTTCCCACTTCTGAAAAGCTCGTTTTTTAATGATACTGTGAATCTCAGTTCGCCGTAGTTCGAAACCGGTAAGCCTCCGAGTCTTTAAAGAATGGAACTCCCATGTATAAAATAGCTTCCAACATCTGGTGTCTCTGTTCAATATTTGAGACTAAGCATCTAAGCGAGAAAAAAATTAGAAAAGGTTTGAAATCACGCTTAAAGTTTGTTGAGAGTTACTAACTGTGAAACATTGGATGAATATAATCTAGATAATTCCCTCTCCATTTTAAACAAAGGCATGTTTTTCAAACACCTTAATGTTTATGACGTCATATCTCTAGAACTATGTGTCGTAAAATGATATAATTTTTGCAACTATTCACAGCGATAAATATTAAATACTGTCTGCAAAGTATGTGGCAAAGAGAGTTGATACCAAAGAAGTAATAAATTAAAACGGTATGCCTGATGTTGAAGTTCCATTGTGCGCCACTTAAAACAGAAGCTAGTTCCCAGAATGAGATTTTCACTCTGCAGCGGAGTGTGCGCTGATATGAAACTTCCTGGCAGATTAAAACTGTGTGCCACACCGAGAGTCGAACTCGAGACCTTTGCCTTTCGCGGGCACTCTACCAACTGAGGTACCCAAGCACGACTCACATGCCCGCGAAAGGCAAAGGTCCCGAGTTCGAGTCTCGGTCTGGCACACAGTTTTAATCTGCCAAGGAGTTTCAGAAGCTAGTTTCTTAGGCAGCTAAATGCCTATGATTTCATATCTCCTGAACTGTGTGTGGTAGAATGGTATAATTTTGCAGGTATATTCAGTGGTATATGTGTCTGCAAACTGTGTTGCGAATGTAGTCGGTAGTAAATAAGTAATAAATTGATACGCCATGTCTGGTGCTGTAGTTTAACCGCATAAAAAGCGAAAATGTAGCAAGCGAGAAATTTTTTTTTCTTTCATCATTTTGGAGGTCAGGTATCAGCCAGAAGTAGTTTAGTAAAGGTTTGAAATGAAGTATAACGTTTGTTGGAAGTCTCTCCGTGCTCTCATTCTTAGATACTACATGAATAAAGTCCGGGTATTTGCGTGCCGTCAGTTCGCTGCCTGGAGACAGTTACATAATTTCTAATGTTTGTCTTACTGAGGTAAACTTTTAAGATAAATCATACCTATTAATAGTAGATAATGACAGCAGTTTAATTGTTTTTAATTCGGTCAATAATCACGCGAAATATTGAAACACTTGAAACAAACTTTTGTTGCCCCTGGAAACCACTGGATAGGCAACATGCAACTGATACCGGGCTCAGGGACAGTCGCTTAGAAATAGAGATGTGGACAGACGCTTTTTAAATAAATTTTATGAGTTGTTGTAGTTGTCACTAATTGTTTGTTTTGTTCCCTACTATGATAATGCCGCACTGAGATCTATCGAATGTCCCCTCAGGAATCGTGATAACCTCATGTAACATGCAATTATCTTAAATGATAACATCAACTTTCGAAGGGTTGCAACAAAATTGTATATTAATAGCTCTAAATTTTTTAATGTTAACAAACGAAAGGCGCTGTGTGCTGATTTTCATTCTCTTAAAAATCTGCTACTCCACATCCTTCGCAAGTTTGTAAACAAATCCTTCGAGGCTGATTTCTTTACATTTGTACGAAAAGGAAACGCTTCATCTGTCACGGAGGAGAAAGAAATTTGCTATGAATTACTACTATGAAACGCTCTACTATCGATGACTACTCCATATTCACGGGTCTCCACTATTGCAAATATATTATCTTCATCTGCGAATGCTAACATCTTTAAAAAAAAATCAGGTGTATTTCCCTAGTGCACTCCGGATGTACAGGTGCCACTAGTTTTTACTTGTTTATCCCTCAACGTGCTGACACAGCAAGACAGGATTCGCATTGTGTAGAACAGGGGTTCCGATCCTTTCTAGGACCATTACTTGTGAGTGCGATCAGATATTAGCTAGCACCACTCCTCCCTGCCCCCCTTTCCCTCCCCCCCCCCCCCAATCAATATTAGCAACTAACTAAATTTTAGGAGGAAAAACTATTTTCTTTGGAACCTTTCATTTTTAAAATGACTAAATGTAAATGATATTTAGTTTATGTAGGTATTTTATTAAACTGAGAACTAATGAGTCAGTGAGACAATTACTGAGGCCTATTTCTAAGAACCATTTTTACAGAACGATGAAAGAATTCCCAGTGCACTGGGATTACTAAAACTACCTCTCCGGAAAGAGAACTAATTATCCTTATTGATGGTAGATTTCTGATATAAAAACATACCTCCTCTGCACCTCTCCTCTTCCTGGTAACATTTCCTTCATCTAAACCCTGGAACACAACTTAATGAAATTAGAACATGTGCACTATACTTAGGTCTACTTGACTTTTCTGAATCTGCACAAGTAGGAAGACTTCTGGCTACCAGTGCTTTGTACCTGACTACTGCTAATAATAATAATAATAATAATAATAATAATAATAATAATAACAATAATAATAATAATAATAGTAAAACAACACGTTCCCACATACAAGTATGCACCACAAAGTGTACTGGAGAATGATGAATTCAAATTATACTGGAACAGAACCATTATAACAGATAAAACAACACCACATAACAAACCTGACATCATACTCACCAATAAAAAGAAGAAATTAACACAACTAATCGAAATATCAATACCCAATACAACAAGTATACAAAAGAAAACAGGAGAAAAAATTGAAAAATACATCCAACTGGCTGAGGAAGTCAAGGACATGTGGCATCAGGATAAAGTTGACATTATACCAATTATACTATCAACTACAGGAGTCATACCACACAATGTCCACCAGTACCTCAATGCAATACAGCTACATCCAAACTTATATGTACAACTACAGAAATCTGTAATTATTGATACATGTTCAATTACCCGAAAGTTCCTAAATGCAATATAACACATACCATACAGTTAAAAGGAAGTGACGCTTTATCAAGGTCCGCGTCACTTTCCATTTTTAACCAGACTTAACGTCTGAGAAAGTAAAGAAAGAAATAATAATAATAAGAACAATAATACAGTGTAGGTTTGACAGAGAAACTACAGATAAAATAATTCAAGAATTTGGCCTAAAGTCTGAACTGGCAAACCTAATCCGTGAAACACTTACAGGTATAGTCTGTAAAGTAAAATATATGGGAGAAATCACACAGCCTTTAAAAGTAAAAGAGTTATACGACTAGATGACGGCCTATCCCCAATTCTTTTTAATAATTTGTCAGAGAAAACACTGAGAATTTAGAAGTAAAATCTTATTGAACTCAGTATTTCACCGATAAGGTTAGGAAGAGGAAACAAAAAGATCGAAATCAACTGTTTTGAATTTGCAGATGATTTTGCTATAATTTTCGAAAATGTGGCATCTGCTGTAACACAAACACATCTCCTGGAAGAAACAGACAGCAGAACTGGCTCTCTGCAGAAAAATAAAATGCTTAACAAACTTTAAGCATGTTCCAAAATTCCTGAAAACAGATTCTGGCCACATACAGGATAAAAAAAATGCAGATGTCTAGGGGACATAATCCAAGAGAATGCTTTGAAAAGATCTGCAGTAGAGGAAAGATTTCATAAAGTGGGTAGAACATATGGTATCACCAAAGAGCTCTACAATAAAAAGTACCAATTCAAAAATGCCAAAATAAGATATTTCAACACAGTAGTGAAACCAGAATACCTGTATGCAAGCGAATGCGTGGCATTAAACTATAATTTAAATGAATCAGAAGTACGAGAAAGGTGAATTATAAGGAAAATATTAGGATCACAAAACACAGCATAAGGTGGAAATTACGAAGTAATGCTGAAATATACCAAAATATAGAAAATAGTTCAAACGTAATGAGAAAAAGAAGACTAATGTCTTGTGGACGTTTATTTCGAATGCAAGAGAGTAGATTAACTAATAAGATTTTCAAACATTTGTGCGGTAAGAAGTCCACTACAAGCTGGGTCAACGAAGTAAAAAAGAATTTAGAAAGAAACAACATAAAAACCGAAGATATGAACAACAGAGAAGCCTTTCGGGAAAATATTGTAAATGGAAGGAACCCAAGACAGGGTAGCTAAAACTACTGGCGGAAAATGGTCTGAACACAGAAAGAAGAAACGTAGTGAATACATGAAAGCATACTGGAAGAAAAGAGCAAAAGAACAAAGAATGAAGAACTGAAATTGGAACGTGGCCTTCAGATGGTCTATACGCAGTAAAAAGAAAAAAAAAAGAAAAAATTACGGTATAGGGTCTACAGCAGTGCAATAGCCATCAAGTGCTTTGTGCTGATAATTAGTTCGTTTTTTGTTGTGAAGTGAATAATGAAGGACTTCCTGGTTTACTGTGGCAACTCCCAACAACACGGAGAAGACATTTTCATGATATATTTACGCACATTTTATGTCTCTGTATCACATTTACTGTCACAGATGCATTTTTAATGTACAGAATATCTTTGTAGTGGGTGGACTGCTTAGGGAATAAGTTCATAGATTCGTTTCACAAGCTGTAAACACAACGACATTTTGCTGCCCGGTCACTGCAACGAATGATTACGTCACTAACAATGATATGCAAGCATCCCCTCTGAAGCGGCTGGTCTACTTAACTTCAAACAACAATGCACAGAGCGCATTTTGTGCGTTTGCCAGTTCATAGCATTTACAGACTTCCACAGTGGTCAGGACTTCAGATCTACGGAATAGTCATTATATAGATGACTGACTGAATTGTAAACCTTTGTTTCTGTATACATTGCAACATTCAGCTCTAGTGTTAGCAATTGACGCTGCAACTAATGAAAACAAAGTTAATGTATTACTTGTACTATCTGAGATTAGATGTAGAATAAATTATTATCTGAATTCTCTGTCCGCAAACAGCATCGCTCCCGTATCCACTAAAGAACCACAAAGCGTGCAAAGGAAGATACAACACAATGTGTAGTACATTAATGCTTGCATGTTGCAAAAATGTAAATAATAACTTATATACTCAGTATTACAACCTTACAAAATAGTGATAATACCAGCGATCTTTTAAAAATAATATAGTTTCACGGCCTAAACATATTTTACCCCTCTGCAGGTTGCAACCCCAAAGACGGGAGCTACTGGTCTAGAACCTCTTCGGCCACAGTTCGTTGCGTTTCTCTGAATAATGGCGTTCAGTTTCTCTAACAAAATGTATAAACACTTTTCAGACATCCTGAAAATATACTGGAAATATTTGGAATACCTGTTTTGAGATGACGAAAGGCATGGAATAGCTCCTAATGTCGTGTCGGACCTCCTTTTGCCCGCCATTACTCCTTTTGCTGTAACTCGACGTGGCATGGACTCAGCAAGTCGTTGGAAATCCTCTGCAGAAATGATGAGCGATGCTGCCTCTATAACCGCTCATAATCGCGGAAGTGTGGCGGTGCAGGCTTTTGTGCACGAACTGTCCTCTCGATGATATTCCATTAATGTTCGATGGGATTGATGTCGGGCAGTCTGGGTAGCCAAATCATTCACTCGAACTGTCCAGATTGTTCTTCAAACCAATCGCGAAGAATTGTGGCCCGGTGACATAGCACACTGCCATCCACCATCGTTTGGGAACATGAAGTCCATGGACGGAAGCAAATGGACTCCAAGTAGTCGAACATAACCATTTCCTGCCAGTGATCTGTTTAGCTCCATGTAAACACAGCCCACACCATTACGGAGCGACCACCAGCTTGTACAGGGCCTTGCTGACAACGTGTGTCCATGGTTTCTTGCGGTCTGCTCCACACTCGAACCCTGCCATCAGCTCTTACCAACTGCAATCGGGACTCATCTAACCAGACCACAGTTTTCCGGTCGTCGAGGGTAGAGGTTGGGTTGAGTTGGGTTGAGGGAGGAGACCAGACAGAGAGGTCATCGGTTTCATCGGATTAGGGAAGGATGGGGAAGGAAGTCGGACGTGCCCTTTCAAAGGGACCATCCCGGCATTTGCCTGGAGCTATTTAGGGAAATCACGGAAAATCTAAATCAGGATGGCCGGACTCGGGATTCAACCGTCGTCCTACCGAATGCGAGTCCAGTGCGTTAACCAATGCGCCACCTCGCTCGGTTCTAGGGTAGAACCGACATGTTAACGACCCCAGGAGAGGCACTGCCACGTTATTAACGCCAAAACGGTCCTAAAGGATACGGTCGTCGTACTTTCCACATTCATTTCTACGGTTAATTATCGCAGTGTTGTTTGTCTGCTACCACGGACAACTCCACGTGAACGCCGCTGCTCTCGGTCGTTATATGAAAGCCGTGGGCCACTACCTTGTCGCTAGTGAGAGATAATGCCTGAAATTTGGTATTCCGATATCCGAAATAGTATGGTCCTGTGCGTCTAGCTCTAACCACCATTCCGCGTTCAAAGTCTGTTAATTCCCTCCGTGTGGCCATAATCACGTCAGAAACCTTTTCACACGGCCCTTTTATACACTACTGGCTGTTAAAATTGCTACACCAAGAAGAAATGCAGATGATAAACGGGTATTCATTGGACAAATATAATATACTAGAACTGACATATGATTACATTTTCACGCAATTTGGTGCATAGATCCTGAGAAATCAGTACCGAGAACAACCACCTCTGGCCGTAAAAACGGCCTTGATAGGCCTGGGCATTGAGTCAAACAGAGCTTGTATGGCGTGTACACGTACAGCTGCCCATGCAGCTTCAACACGATACCACAGTTCATCGAGAGTAGTGACTGGCGTATTGTCACGAGCCAGTTGCTCGGCCACCATTGACCAGACGTTTTGAATTGGTGAGAGATCTGGAGAATGTGCTGGTCAGGACAGCAGTCGAACATTTTCTGTATCCAGAAAGGCCCGTACAGGACCTGCAACACGCGGTCGTGCATTATCCTGCTGAAATGTAGGGTTTCGCAGGGATCGAATGAGGGGTAGAGCCACGGGTCGTACCACATCTGAAATGTAACGTCCACTGTTGAAAGTGCCGTCAATGCGAACAAGAGGTGACCGAGACGTGTAATCAATGGCACCCCATACCATCGCGCCGGCTGATACGCCAGTATGGCGATGACGAATACACGCTTCAAAAAATGTCTCTCAGCACTATGGGACTTAACTGCTGAGGTCATCAGTCCCCTAGTACGTAGAACTACTTAAACCTAATTAACCTAAGGACATCACACACATCCATGCCCGAGGCAGGATTCAAACCTGCGACCGTAGCGGTCGCGCGATTCCAGACTGTAGCGCCTAGAACCGCTCTTCCACCCCGACCGGCACACGCTTCCAATGTGCGTTCACCGCGATGTGTCAAACACGGATGCGACCATCATGATGCTGTAAACAGACCCTGGATTCACCCAAATAAATGACGTTTTTCCATTCGTGCACCCAGGTTTGTCGTTGAGTACACCATCACAGGCGCTCCTGTCTGTGTTGCAGCGTCAAGGGTAACTGCAGCCATGGTCTCCGAGCTGATAGTCTATGCTGCTGCAAACTTCGTCGAACTGTTCGTGCAGATGATTGTTGTCTAGCAAACGTCCCCATCTGTTGACTCAAGGATCGAGACGTGGCTGCACGATCCGTTACATCCATGGGGATAAGATGCCTGTCATCTCGACTGCTAGTGATACGAGGCCGTTGGGATCCAGCACGGCGTTCCGTATTACCCTCCTGAACCCACCAATTCCGTATTCTGCTAACAGTCATCGGATCTCGACCAACGCGAGCAGTAATGTCGCGATACGATAAACCATAATCCCGATAGGCTACAATCCGACCTTTATCAAAGTCGGAAACGTGATGGTACGCATTTCTCCTCCTTACACGAGGCATTACAAAGACGTTTCACCGGGCAACGCCGGTCAACTGCTGTTTGTGTATGAGAAATCGGTTGGAAACTTTCCTTATGTCAGAACGTTGTAGGTGTCGCCACCGGCGCCAACCTTGTGTGAATGCCATGAAAAGCTAATCATTTGCATATCACAGCATCTTCTTCCTGTCGGTTAAATTTCGTGGCTGTAGCACGTCATCTTCGTGGTGTAGCAATTTTAATGGCCAGTAGTGTACTTTCTGTAAGTGATACTTCCGCGTTATGAGATATCGCTAACCCACGACTAGTTGTCACTTCAGTGTAATGGAAGCATGCAATATATTATTTGCTACTGAATGTCTACAAGATAAAAAAAATCGAATGTATCACTGTCTGCGCCCAGTGTATACGGCTTACTTGCCGCTGTTCTGTATTCTGTAGCACGGCCACCTCGCTCCTTCTGGCAGTGCCACTCCACTGTGTTCTGCTGTAGCCACGCCCTGTTCGCGCTACGCCCCCGCCACGCCGCCGCCAGACGTCTGCGTCATGCCATTTCTGACTCCACTACGTCTTAGGAGTACATCTCTGCTTTTCGATTGGTACGAGGGTCACTCCAAAAGAAATGCAGACTATTTTTTTTTAAATACATATTTTATTCTTCATGTTTGAAAGTTTTACAATGTGTAGATACATCCTTTAGGAACAATGTTTTCATTTCTCCATATAATTTCCATACCCCTCAACTGCCTTACGCCATCTTGGAACCAGCACCTATATACCCGCACGGTAAAATTCTGGACCAACCTGTTGGAGCCACTGTTTGGCAGCGTGCACAAGGGAGTCATCATTTTCAAACCTTGTTCCACGAAGAGAGTCTTTCAGTTTCGCAGAGACATGATAGTCACATGGACCCAGGTCAGGACTGTAAGGCAGGTGTTTCAGTGTTGTCCATCCGAGTTTTGTGATCGATTCCATGGTTTTTTGACTGACATGTGGCCGTGCATTGCCGTGCAAAACAGCCTGCTTTTGCCGATGTGGTCGAACACGATTCAGTCGAGCTTGAAGTTTCTTCAGTGTCGTCACATATCAGAATTCATGGTGGTTCCACTTGGCATGATGTCCACAAGCAAGAGTCCTTCGGAATCGAAAAACAGCGAGGCCATAACTTTTCCAGCAGAAGGTGTGGTTTTGAATTTTTTTTCTTGGGTGAATTTGCACGGTGTCACTCCATTAATTGCCTCTTCGTCTCTGGTGAAATATGATGGAGCCATGTTTCATCACCTGTCACAATTCTTCCAAGAAATTCATCTCCACCATTCTCGAACTGTTCCAAAAGTTCGCTGGATTCCATTTTTCTTGTTTCTTTGTGAGCCACTGTCAACATCCTGGGAACCCACCTGGCACAAACCTTTTTTAACGCAAACCCTTTCAGAATTCTGCAAACACTTCCTTCCCCTATCCCAACGTAGCGTGATAGTTCGTTCACTGTGATGCGTCTGTCAGCAGTCACTAATTCGTTAACTCTCTGCACATTGTCTGGAGTGTGTGCAGTACGAAGCCTGCCGCTGCGAGGACAATCGTCAATATTGCCGTGCCCGCTTTCATCACGTAACCTGCTTGGCCACCGACCACCTGTACTGCGATCGACAGCAGCAGCTCCATACACCTTTTTCAACCTCTTGTGTAAGTTTCCCACTGTCTCGTTTTTACAGCACAGGAATTCTATGACAGCACATTGCTTCTGACGAACGTCAAGTGTAGCAGCCATCTTGAAGACATGCTGTGACGGCGCCACTCACGGGAACAGGTTGAACTAAGTTTGAACACAAGCAGGAAGCATGTATCTACAAACTGTAAAACTAAAATCTGGATCTGCAATGCAATAAAAAAGATAAATGAAATTAGGCCGATGGCGACCTTCCTTTTGTCCTGAAATAAAATATGGTTCTGAGCATTACGTGTCAATCTTTGTAGACTTCCAGTAAGCCTACGGTTCAATAAACCGTAAAGTCCTGTTAAATGTCCGCCCGTCTAGCCGAGTGATAACGTGCTTGGTTGTATTGCAGCGGGCCTGGGTTCGATTCCCGGCCGGTTTGGAGATTTCATCCACCCATGGACTGTGTGTAGTGTTGTCCTCATCATAATTTCATCACCACCGACGCCCAAGTCGCCCAGTGTGGCGTCACCTGAAATATGACTTGCACTCGGTGGCCGAACATCTCCTGACGGGGCCTCCCGGTCAACAATGCCGCATGATCATTTTTTTCTCTTAAATGTCCTTAATGAGTTCGGTGTTGATTTTGTGCTGTTTGCATTAAATAGAGTCACCATGAAGGATATAAACTGAAAGATAAATTATCTAGGGTGTCTCTCAGACGTCTTTGAGAGCAAGAGCCAGACAAGGCGACTGGGTATCTCCGACGCTTTTCAGCTGCATTCTTAAAAAAAAATAATAATAAAATAAAAATGAAAAAAAATAAAATCATCAGGACCTACTGAACGAGACTGACAGAAACCGAGTACAGCCCGATGAGAATGGGAACTAACCCTAAGGGACCCATCGTGGACTGTCTTGCTTTTGCCGATGATACTGCCGTTCCGTCAAACGACATAGAAACTACTAGCATACCAATTGAGCTGTTAAAGGAACCAGCCGAACGGACCGGCCTGCAGATATCATTTGAAAAAACAGAAGTAATGATTCACATCAGCGAGGAAATATTCGTCAGAGTAGGGCAAATAAAAGAGACGATGCACAAAAGACGGGTATGATTTGACAGTCACCTCAGACGGATGTTCGGGGCCCATTCTTTTTATTCAAGCCTCAAATCCGCAACGTTCTGGGTTACGAATACTAAAGAAGACTCCAGTTCTTACAAATCAAAACCGAAGACACCTGCGACAGGGGTCTCTTCCTCTAGAAGATAGTGACGAACGGGCTACACCGAGATGAGGAACAAAAAAGAAGACGCAGTGCATATTGCGCGGAGGAACGTAAATAAGTCCACTCACAAGGAATGAAGACAGACTGATTATGCAAGAAATCAAAAGTTCATTGCAAAATGCACCAAGACTCCGCGTTCTGCTAGATGGCTCCAGGGAAATGATAATAATAATAATAGTAAAATTTATAAGTATAATCATAATAATGATTTCCTTACATGTGTAGAATGTCTCTTTAACTTTGATATTCTAGTTCAAAATATTCGCACAGAAAAAAACCAGGAGTATGTCATCGCCCGCATCTCGTGGTTGTGCGGTAGCGTTCTCGCTTCCCACGCTCGGGTTCCCGGGTTCGATTCCCGGCGGGGTCAGGGATTTTCTCTGCATCGTGATGGCTGGGTGTTGTGTGATGTCCTTAGGTTAGTTAGGTTTAAGTAGTTCAAAGTTCTAGGGGACTGATGACCATAGATGTTAAGTCCCGTAGTGCTCAGAGCCATTTGAACCATTTTGAGTATGTCATCGTTAGAGGGGAAAAAATTTAATAGCTCTCCGTCGCATAGATTTTACGTAACTCTATCCAGTTTTAGGTTAAGCATTTGAAATAACTTAGAGAATGTTATTTCTTTGACCTAGAAAATTTGTTCGTTGAATCGTTCTCGCATTTACGGGTGGAAAGGAGTTAACATGTGTGCTAATGCAGCGTTATAAGTGGAGGGTGGATGGTAGCTGTCGCATTGCATGAAATTTGAAAATTAGTGAAATAATAATTTCCCCAAACAGGGCAATGAGCTTGATGCAGGTTCGTACTACTCATCCACGTTACACCTATCTCTGTGCTCCGCAAACTGCCGATAATAGAGCGCGATGATATCAAGGGAAAAATACTGGAATAATGATCACAAACGGACCCCAAAATAATAATTAGACTCTCTAACAATATTTATACACTTTTATTATCCCTTGTCGTGAATCGCAATTTAAATCTCTTTCACATACAATTGTGGCTTTTACATTCGAATCAGTTCCTTTAACGGCGACTGCAACAACCGCAGCCGTTACATGAAAAGTACTCGCGACCGCTCTCCTCCAAGTCTAGAACATGAGTCTTTTTATTATCCTTTCCTTTTTCGTGTAGTCATAAGTTCGCGGAACAATGCCGTCGCAGTCCAGAGAGTGCCTAGATCTCTCGCTGTGCTTGTACATTATCGCTGGTGCGCAGTTCGCGCTTGGCGTAACATTATTAAACTCTTTTATAGTATTCAAAGCACACGGTACAAAAAGCGACTTTACAGAAAAGGACCGTACAGAAAAGTGCTTAGCCAATTGTTTAGCATAACTTTCTATAAATTATGATTCAGAGAAATACAGCATTTTAAAAGCATTCGTTCGAAAATTTGAGGACTAAATGTGCGGTGCAATTGACTAAGAACTGCGTCAGCAACGAAATCTGAGTCTTTATTTACACGGTATAAAATCTAAGTGTGCTCTTACCACAGCCAGTAATTGAATTTTCTCTACAAGTGTACACACATGTGTGCTGACCGTGGTTATGTGAGCGTGTATGTAAATGAGTGGAATACAGTTTCCCTCAGCATCCTCCACCAAAGTTTGGAAGGCAGTCTTTCTGCTGCTTTTTAATAGTGAGGGTCTTTTCCTCTTTGTCTTCAATTACTCGGGTTCCCGTGATTTACAGTTTCTATCGCGTGCTCAAGGACGATATCGTATTTTGATTCACACCAGATACGGTCAGACTGTGAATGTGCGCTTCTAACTGACTGGGATGTTCTGTGCAAACGATCAGCGCTCAAGCCTAGCCACGTGACTAGCAGCTCATAAATATCCTGTGCCAAACACAGTTCGACAAACTCCTGGCCATTTTCGAGACTGTTAATTTCCATTATGTGTTTTATTTCTCAAGCCAACATTCCTTTTTCTGAACACCTACTAATTGTACAGGAATGAATAAGGCATCGTTAGAATGTATTTTAACCGGCTACCGACACTGCTTACCGATTTTGCTTTAACACTTGCTGCTCGTGGAAAATTTTAACATAAAAGAGACGTTTAAGTGTTACAGACAAAAAGAGGATCATGGATGGCTAGCTTCATATTTATACTTTTCGAAGCTACATTATTAATCACGAATAAGAGCCTCCCTTTTCATATTATCTTATTACAAATACTATTTGACTTATTTTTTAAAGTACTTAGTAACTAAATAATTTGTATAGAGCATTGTCATAGATAATAGCCGTGAACACTGCGGTAGTTCATTATCTCTACCCGTCGTACAAGTTGACTTTTCTAAACATCCGGTAGAATTCTTACATTTATGACATCCACCAGGATTGCCACTACATAAATTTATGATGGCTCTGAGCACTATGGGGCTTAACATCTGAGGTCATCAGTCCCCTAGAACTTAGAACTACTTAAACCTAACTAACCTACGGACCTCAGACACATCCATGCCCGAGGTAGGATTCGAACCTGCGACCGTAGCAGTCGCGCAGTTCAGGACTGAAGCGCCTACAACCACTCGGCCACCACGGCCGGCATAAATTTATACTAAAGAAAAATACTATGCTATATTGATAAGAAATCTGCACGCTAAACATGATTTAGTCAACGGAACCCGCAAGGCTGTAACAAAAGCATGCCTTGTCAGTTGACAAGAAGTCAGTTACCTATTAAAATTGCATTTGTGATTACTATAAACAAGTCGCACGAGCAAACGCTTCAAAGAGCAGGATTGTGTTTGCCCAATCCTGTGTTTACTCACGGTGAATTGTATGTAGCATTTTCAAGGGTAGCTAAATCAAGTAACATTTTTGTATTTCTTACAGAAAACGAAAAACAAAAAGAACACAAAGATTACGTTCTTACGTCAAATATCGTTTACATGGAGTTATTATAATGCTTTATAAAGAATTTTGTTCAAACTTATGAACATTATGTGCGTGGGAATGTATATACAAGGATGTGTCATAAATTAGTGATCATTATTTCACTTCGTGCGGTTTTCTTTTCATTCGCAAAACTATTTTTTATCCCAACGACTACACTTTGTCCAAATACTCTCATTATGTAAAACCACAAAAGTGCGAACAGTCCGCACGAATCCCCTGGTGCCACTGTATTTTCCAAATTGGGAAATTTGTTGTTGTTGTGGCCTTCAGTCCAGAGAATGGTTTGATGCAGCTCTCCATGCTACTCTACCCTGTACAAGCTTCTTCACCTCCGAGTAACTACTGCAACCTACATCCTTCTGAATCTGTTTAGCGTATTCATGCCCTGGTCTCCCTCTACAATTTGTACCTTCCGTGCTTCCCTCCAACTCTAAATTGGTGATCCTTTGATGCCTCAGATCGTGTCCTACCAACCGATTCTCTCTTCTAGTCAAGGTGTGACACAAATTCCTCTTCTGCCCAATTCTATTCAGTATCTCCTCATTAGTTACGTGATCTACCCAGCTAATCTTCAGCATTCTTCTGTAGCACCACATTTCGAAAGAACTTATTAGCTAAATAATTTGTATACAGCAATGTCATTCTGTGAACATAATTTTGTTGATGGTCTTTTTGCTGCATCCGTTGGCTCTAAAGGCCGTCCGCATCTCCGACTTTTACGTTGTATGTATTGCATCTGCGTCAGCGTATGTAATGCCGAACTCTTCTTCTGTCGTTGGTGATGGGGCGTACATATGGAAGTCAGTCAGTGACTATGAGCTCTAAACTATGTATCGTCCATGTTTCACTTCCATACACGGCTACACTCCACACAAATACTTTCAGAAAAGACTTCCTGACACTTCAATCTGTACTCGATGTGAACAAATTTCTCTTCTTCAGAAACGCTTTCCTTGCCGTTGCATTTTATATCCTCTCTACTTCGACCATCATCAGTTATTTTACTCCCCAAATAGCAAAACTCATCTACTACTTTAAGTATCTTATTTCCTAATCTAATTCTCTCAGCATCACCTGATTTAATTCGACTACATTCCATTGTCCTCTTTTTGGTTTTGTTGATGTTCATCTTATATCCTCGTTTCAAGACACTGTCCATTACGTTCAACTGCTCGTCCAGGTCCTGACAGAATTACAATGTCGTCGACAAATTTCAAAGTTTTTATTTCTACTCCATGGGTTTTAATTCCACTCCAAAAATTTTTGTTGCCTTTATTGCTTGCTCAGTATCCGATTGAATGATATTGGAGATAGGCTGCACCCATGTCTCACTCCCTTCCCAACCACTGTTTCCCTTTCATGCCCCTAAACTCTTATAACTGCCATCTGGTTTCTGTACAAATTGTAAATAGCCTTTCGCTCCCTGTATTTTACCCCTACCACCTTCAGAATTTGAAAGAGAGTATTCCAGTCAACATTGTCAAAAGCTTTCTCTAAGTCTACAAATGCTAGAAACGTAGGTTTGCGTTTCCTTAATCTGTCTTCTATGATAAGTCGTAGGAGCAGAATTGCCTCGCGTATTGCAACATTCTATGGGATCCAAACTGATTTTCCCTGAGGTCGGCTTCTACCAGTTTTTCCATTCGTCTATAAAGAATGCGTGTTAGTATTTTGCAGCCGTGACTTATTAAGGGGGGTAGGACGTCAAACGGGCCGACATGGAGCAGGAGAGGCATGACAGGACATTTTAATTTCCAGTGTCTATACTTTAACAAATAAATTCATAAAACTTTGTCAGCATGTCCAGGAAGGATTCAGAATTTACACTCACAGCAGTAGAAGATTCTACAAATCTATTAAAAACTTTGGCAAAAATTGAGGTAATTAACTAGAAAATTTGTCTTTTTTCTAAACATGAAGTCTAAAATATGAGCTCATTCGTTTTTTATTAAATTAAATAAATTCTAGAGTTTCATACACCTGTAAGTATGTTTTGTATGCAGTGCAAAATTGATCGAAGAATCTCTCTAACGTATGTAGAAAAGTGTACTTATAGCAACAAATACAGCCATTAGCAAGTGAAAGAATGATGTAATTTCACACGTAAAAAATAATTTATTTTGTTGTTTTCGATCTTCCACTGCAATGAGTGTGAATCCTGTATCCCTCCTGGTGATGCTGACAAAGTTTTATGGATTTATTTGTAAAAGTATAGACAGTGGAAATTAAAATGTCCTATGATGCCTCTCCTGCTCCAAGTCGGCCCGTTTGATGTCCTGCCCCCCTTAAAGTGATAGTTCGGTAATTTTCACACCTGGGGAAATTTATATGTATAAAAATATAAACGCCTTCACTAAAATATTTTTTTTGGGGATTGGGTAGTTCATGACGTCATGACATTCCCATCTCTCTCCCCCCCCCCCCCCTTTCCCCGAGGCCACGCCTGTAACTTTACGCTGAGGAGAATTGCGAGACGTTTTCGCAGCTGGGCGGAACTGTACGCAGTGGTGTGACGTCAGGATGGCGGAGTGTTGTGCGGCGGGTTGCCTAGCGACAGGCTCTGCCCGGGCACAGCGCAGCCGCTCGATATCCGGCGGGGCCAGCGCCCTCCCGGCTCCCAGCAACCAACAGACGGCCAGCAGACGCATCTCCACTCAGACGAGCGGGGCGGGGCCAAGGCTGTAGGGGCAGCAGCCACACATATCTCGAACCAAATGAAGCTATGTGGTCCCAGAGGCCTATTCCAGTCTCAAACGTCGATGATGTGTATACATGATGTATTCATCACTTCAGTCCTGCATATATACATCGTAGATGTTTAAGATTGGAAAAAGTTTCTGGAATCACATACTTTCATTTGTTAAAGCGCCTATGCCTGGGTTTCAGGCACGATCCCCCGTTTCGTCCGATCATGAGGGGCTATTCCAATGCAGTTGCAGAGCCTCTGCAATGCTATTCGTGTTACGGAGGATACCAAGTTTCGCTCTATAGAAAGTGTCCACTCACTTTGTACTGATTTCCTTTTTCTGTAGTCCAGTCCCTATCCTACTGGAAAAGCTATAGTAGAACTAGTAACAATATACGAATCCAGATGGTACAACAAATCTTTTTCAATATTAGGTTAGCTGAGCCATTAACCGAAAGGTAGTTTACGAGTAAAAACTTCAATATATTGTGACTTGTTTGATACAAAACACCGCCGGGCTTGTGCTAATCTCGCAGGCCGCTGTGGTCGAGCGGTTCTAGGTTTTTCAGTCCGGAACCACGCTGCTGCTACGGTCTCAGGTTCGAATCCTGCCTCGGTTAGTTAGGTTTAAGTAGTTCTTAGTCTAGGGGACTGATGACTTCAGATGTTAAGTCCCATAATGCTTAGAACCATTTGAACCATTCGTGCTGATCTTAAGTTACAGTTTCGTCATTCACACGTAATTACACTCTCTCGTAATAGCCAGCTTATGGCAATTAACAAACCGTCACCAAAAAGATTATCTGTGACAGAATGGTCCCTGAAAGCTTACACAATTTGACCACTACTAATGTTCATATAGCAGACGCGCCTTGTACAACATGCTACGCGTATTCCAGTTATTCAGAAATCGCAGTTTACATATTAAAATCGAAATTTTACGTGTTCGTTTTTTTCACAAGTTCGCGTCCATTTTGCAACACTTCACGATCAAGTTTTAACCATTATTCCGCCAAATTTTTCATCTTTTCAGAGCTCCTTATAACCACTTCCGAACATGATCACAGCTGAGATCCAATCTCAGCTTTAGACTTTACAAAGCAGTTCTTTATCCCACAAAATACGCGTGAACGTCCTCTGATTGGCTGACACACATGGTAACCAATTCGATATTAGTATTAAACCGAGAAATCCTGCGTATTTTACTTTTGAGCAATCACAACTTAATAGCTTCTATGAACAATCGATCAAAAGAACAAATTTATAAAATCCACAAATATCAAAATAACTCCCTCTTTAAATAATAAAATTGTTTTCTCAGTCCCATAAAATGGCTAGTTAAACTTCCCAGTTCCTGAGTATGATTCACTCTCTCAGTACACAGTTCTCACGCTAACGTATATTTAGTTAATAGACATAACAATATTCATTTGTTTAATACTTCGCATTCATGCCATCATTTACGCTAATAATGAAACAAATTAGTAATAATTAATGAAAGTCGAAATAATGGCAATAAATACAATTTTGTTTCCAAATAATACTGTTTTAACTACGTGACAATTTCGTAGTCCATAAGATGCTGACATCTTTCGGCCACAACCGAAACTACTTACAGCTAGCTACTGGATCCGAGCGCTTCTGTCATGCGAGGCAAGACCCAGACACGAAGCTGTCTGTCTGCTGCCGTCACTTACGTAGGTGCGATGCAAGGCGCTAGGACTCATGACGTGTGCGAATATGTATTGAGGAGGGAGGCGTTCTAGGGTAGTCCGTGCAGCCACTGTGCCAGGGTGGCATAGTGGTTATTAGCGCATCTGCCCAGTGAGCAGGAGACCCGGGCTGGTACAAATTTTCATTCATCGCTTCAGTCTGCATATATGTAACATATATTCTCCGAGCCGCCCATGTGTGCTAGTTCTGCTCG
The DNA here is from genome assembly GCF_021461385.2 of Schistocerca piceifrons. Classification (NCBI taxonomy): domain Eukaryota; kingdom Metazoa; phylum Arthropoda; class Insecta; order Orthoptera; family Acrididae; genus Schistocerca; species Schistocerca piceifrons. The sequence continues at coordinate 235,572,433 of NC_060143.1, forward strand.
CAGTAGCATTCAGTTGCGTCACTATCTGACTACAGAGGGAAGCGGGTTTTTCTTCAACATGGAGCTAATAGGATGGTCTTCCAAAATCCTTCTAAGCGGGGCGTACATGGCGGGCTTACAAGCAAAGTAATTTCCCCATGACGGCCGATGTTTCCAACATTCCTTGCAGAAAAGGTTCTTAATACCTTGCGACAGGGTAGCACCTTAGAGAAGTGATGTCTACAGGAGCAGGAAATGACCAGTGAGAATGGCTACAATCTGCTCCTGATTGTCATCGGTTGAAAGGCCTAAGGATTCAAAAATTTCGTAGAGCGGTCAGGAGCTCCAGTGGGGTTGAGGTGGATGATCGTGAATCCCCCGCGGCAGAGTGCTTATCACTCCGGAAGTCAGAAGTGAGCGATACTTTGTGGTTAACGATGATGTTTTTCTGGTTCGGAAAGCCTGCAAAGCAATTGAAAGTGCGTTCCCTAGCGTGAGTGTCGGGTTCTGCTAAGTCACTTCTCTGTTTTTCTCCATGGGAGGTGCAGACAATGAACATGGACCTTTCCGGTAAAGGAAGGCCTCAGGGCAGCGAATGGAGACATTAGATAGCTGGATTTCTCGTTGAACAGGAGGAACGGACTTGGATAGTGTAACAAATTAAAAGGTTAGGGGTTTTTGGATCAACTTGAATTTGCGACACTAGACTCGGATTACCGAAAGATGCGCTTCCATCTCCGCTTGGGCAACATCTTTTACCGATTTTCATCGTGGGAGGGTGGGATTTATTTCTTTTAGATTAGCACGTGATATTCTGAAGTATTCATGAGATTATATTCTTCATTAAGTTTATCTGTCAATACATCTTTTGCGAATTACAAAGTGAAGACATAACATTACGAAAATTGAGAATCTTATAGTTTTCACATTAGAAAAGCTGATATTCAAGAAGAATTGTTGTCCATAAAAGTTGTAATTGGCTTTCGTTTCTTTTATGTAATAGCTGTGCCGAGCGGTTCTAGGCACTACAGTCCGGAACCGCGCTGCAGCTACGGTTGCAGGTTCGAATCCTGCCTCGAGCATGGATGTGTGTGATGTCCTTAGGTTAGTTAGGTTTAAGTAGTTCTAAGTCTAGGGGACTGATGACCTCAGATGTTAAGTCCCATAGCGCTCAGAGCCATTTGAACCATTTTTTTTCCCCTGCAGATTTGAGAGTGTTGTTTTTGAGTGAGCTTTTCCCTGTTAACTTCGAACTGTGTTCCAGTTTTGTTGTTATGATAATTATCGGTTACAGTTGCTAATAACTAGTTGAAAGTGGTATACCGAACGATCAGCAGTGAACATATTCCAGTCCAGTGTCCGGTTCTCGGAACCATTCCTGAAAGTAGTTAAAGAACTACAGGGCTTTTCATTATTATTATTAGAATTGTGAAATTTTACCCTATCTCACGAATCAAAGCGAGGTTGGTGGTTTATTTATACTGATTTGGTAATGTAGCAGTGAAGACAATTAATCCTGGACCGCCAATACACGTTTATAATTAAATCCTCAGAGCAGTACGTCACGTAATATGCCTCGCGCGAGCCCGCCGCCAAGAGTGCGTGCATTCAGACCAGATCGCGGATGTCAATAAGCGCGGCGCTACGGGAGCTCCGAAGAGCGAACGAAAGGAACGTTTCAGTGGATTGATTAGTTTGACAGGGACAGATAAAGTAAAAGTGGGATTACTACGTCCGCAAAACACTCTGCAGCCCATCTTACGGCGTGTGGGGCAGGGTGCATTGCGTAGCACGGTGATAACGCATTTTCTCGCCAATTACGTGCGCGAGATCAGGGTGAATAATTGTCGACTAGAATTCAAACACAGGATGTGTATCAAAATGAGTCAGCAACGTACATACACTACTGGCCATTACAATTGCTACACCACGAAGATGTGCTACAGACGCGAAATTTGACCGACAGGAAGAAGATGCTGTGATATGCAAATGATTAGCTTTTCGGAGCATTCACACAAGGTTGGCGCCGGTGGCGACACCTACAACGTGCTGACATAGCGAAAGTTTCCAACCGATTTCTCATACACAAACAGCAGTTGACCGGCGTTGCCTGGTGAAACGTCGTTGTGATGCCTCGTGTAAGGAGGAGAAATGAGTACCATCACGTTTCCGACTTTGATAAAGGTCGAATTTTGTAGCCTCACGCGATTGCGGTTTATCGTATCGCGACATTGCTGCTCGCGTTTTTTCGAGATCCAATGACTGTTAGCAGAATCGGTGGGTTCAGGAGGGTAATAAGGAGCGCCGTGCTGGATCCCAACGGCCTCGTATCAGCAGCCACGTCTCGATCCCTGAGTCAACAGATGGGGACGTTTGAAAGACAACAACCATCTACACAAACAGTTCGACGACGTTTGCACCAGCATGGACTGTCAGCTCGGAGACCATGGCTGCAGTTACCCATGACGCTGCATCACAGACAGGAGCGCCTGCGATGGTGTACTCAACGACGAACCTGGGTGCACGAATGGCAAAACGTCACTTTTTCGGATGAATCCAGGTTATGTTTACAGCATCATGATGGTCGCATAGGTGTTTAGCGACATCGCGGTGAACGGAAATTGGAAGCGTGTATTCGTCACCGCCATACTGGCGTATCACCCGGCGTGATGGCATGGGGTGCCATTGGTTACACGTTTCGGTCACCCCTCGTTCGCATTGACGGCACTTTGAATAGTGGACGTTACATTTCATATGTGTTACGATTCGTGGCTCTGCTCTTCATTCGATCCCTGCGAAACCCTATATTCCAGCAGGATAATGCACGACCGCGTGTTGCAGGTCCTGTACTGGCCTTTCTCGATACAGAAAATATTCGACTGCTGCCCTGGCCAGCACATTCTCCAGATCTCTCACCAATTGAAAACGTCTGGTCAATGGTGGCCGAGCAACTGGCTCGTCACAATACGCCAGTCACTACTCTTGATGAACTGTGGTATCGTGTTGAAGTTGCATGGGCAGCTGTACTTGTACACGCCATCGAAGTTCTGTTTGACTCAATGCCCAGGCGTATCAAGGCCGTTATAATGGCCAGAGGTGGTTGTTCTGGGTACTGATTTCTCAGGATCTATGCACCCAAATTGCGTGAAAATGTAGTCACATGTCAGTTCTAGTATAATACATTTGTCCAATGAATACCCGTATATCATTTGCATTTCTTCTTGGTGTAACAATTTTGATGCCCAGTAGTGCACATCGCAAGGCACTGTACAGTGCAATGTGGAGATCCATTCTGGTATTGAGCGAGCAAATAGTGACTGCCGATATGCCTTTGTAAGTGCCCTAATCTCTCTTACCTTACTGATGATTCATACACGAGAACAATATGACCGCCACCTGCTATCGATATAAATCCGTCTAGGCGATAGCCGCGTCAACTGGCGAGGAATGAATTCTAGTCAGACACACGATTGGTGCATGTAGTGACCGTGCTGTCCGTGTGCACAATGGGGAAGGCGCTTCTCTGAATGAGCGAGGGCAGATTCTGATGACCCGGAGGCTCGGAACGAGCATTTCGTAAACTGCACGACTTGTCGGGTGTTCGAGTGTCATCAACATGTGGCGAAACCAAGGTGAAACCGCGTCCAGACGTCTTGGGGTTTGGGCTGCCTCCCCTCATTGCAGATGTCGGACGTCGTAGGCTGGGCAGACTGGTGAAACAGGACTGACGCCGAACAGTGGCGGAACTAACATCAGACTTCCATGTACAACTGTGTCTGAACACACAGTGCACCGAACACACCTGATGCGCCTCCGCAGTTGACGACCGATGCATGTGCAATGTCAACATCACGAAACTTCTATCAGTACCTCGTCTCCTACCTTCCAAACTTTACAGAAGCTCTCCTGCGAAAGGCAAAGGTCCCGAGTTCGAGTCTCGGTCCGACACACAGTTTTAATCTGCCAGTTTCATATCAGCGCATACTTCGTTGCAGAGTGAAAATCTCATTCTGGTTAACACCACGACGTCGGCAACTATAGATGAAATGGGCACGTGACCATCGGCACTGGACGTCAGCGCAATGGCAGAGCGTTCCACGGTCCGATGAATCCCGACACCTTCTTCATCATGCCGATGGAAGGGCACGAATCTGTCGTCTTCCAGGGGAACGGCTCCTGGACCCCTGTACTGCGGGACGGGGACAACCTGGCGGCGATTCCGCTATGCTCTGGAGAACATGCGCGTGGGTATCCGTGGGTCCAGCGAAGCTCGTGCAAGGCACCATGACGGCCAAGGAGTATCGTACACTGGTTGCAGACCACGTACGCCCCTTAATGACCGTCATGTTTCCGAACGGCAGTGAAATTTTTTAAGAAGATAAAGCACCATGTCACAAGGCCAGGAGTGTGATCGGGTGGTTGGAGGAACACAGTGGAGAGTTGCAGCTGATGTGTTGGTTCGCCAATACACGAGACCTGAAAGCGATCGAACACGTCTACATCTACATCTACATTTATTCTCCGCAAGCCACCCAAAGGTTTGTGGCGGGGGGCACTTTACTTGCCACTGTCATTACCTCCCTTTCCTGTTCCAGTCGCTTATGGTTCGCGGGAAGAACGACTGCCGGAAAGCCTCCGTGCGCGCTCGAATCTCTCTAATTTTACTTTCGTGATCTCCTCGGGAGGTATAAGTAGGGCGAAGCAATATATTCGATACCTCATCCAGAAACGCACCCTCTCGAAAACTGGACAGTAAGCTACAGCGCGATGCAGAGCGCCTCTCTTGCAGAGTCTGCCACTTGAGTTTGCTAAACATCTCCGTAACGCTATCACGCTTACCAGATAACCCTGTGACGAAACGCGCCACTCTTCTTTGGATTTCTCTATCTTCTCTGTCAACCCGACCTGCTACGGATCCCATACTGATGAGCGATACTCAAGTACACTCTGGGATGTCATTAAACGTGGCGTCAGAGCTCATCGTCCCCCATCCCCGGAATTTACGGGAATAAGTAGGTTTGTATGTGCAGATGTGGTATCAACTCCCTCCAGCGACCTACGAAGACCTCATTGTTTCCTTGCCATTACGCGTCTCCGCTATTACCCTTGCCAAACGGGGAATACCGGCGGTTAGGTACATAGTCATAATGTAGTGGCTGATCAGTGTACAATGGTGACAGCATATGCCACACATGCTTAATCGAATACGAAATTTCCAGATTTAGCACTAAACATGGTTGCCCTATAGCCGTCTTTCTTCCTATGATTTTCATTTAAGTTTCTCGAGCGTTTCTGTTAAGATTTGCGACTGGCCGATCCTGGCAACGCATCTCTGAATTAGCTAGATGTCCGCTGTCAAGCCTTTTTGGTTAACGGCTCCAAACAATGGAACACAACGATGGGTCGCAAACAAGAAATAGCCGCATGAGGGTCTTGCATGCGATTGCCATTACAAATTCATCGCATCTTCCAGGAAACCTTCCAACAAATCTGAGACTACCTTCCATAGCCCTTCCTAATTCTCAATGTATATGACGGCCCTGTTTCATATCGCTTCTTACCATTACACATGTATACTTACACTATTTGGCTTGCTCAGAATGTTCACTGTAACTTCGTTGTCAAATAACTTCGTTTTTTTCTGTTTGTTATCGCTGTTATCTTGCATTTAAAGAAAGCTGCTATTCATTACACCAAGTGGAAATTTTGTCCAAATCTTTCTGTAATCTTTACGCTCGTCCAGCGATCATACTTGAATAGCAACTTAGTCGTCAACGAACAATTTTCCTACAGTGCTGCTGATCCTATATGATAAATCGTTTAGAGGCTGTGGAAATGTCACGAAAATATTTGCTTTGTTATAATTCCAGTCTTGAATCACAATGTTTAATTGTAATGAGGTTATCAATTCCGATCGGTAGCGATCATCTTAAGGCCCAGAAAATGTAAGTGCATAAAGGTAGCCTAATTTACAGTGCACTGCGAACTATACGAATGTAAAGCAGAGAACAACTGCAAAACAAATGTACAATGTATACATACTCGTGTGAAAACGTGTTGCGTTGCGCATATCACCCCATTATATGTGATGGTGTAGTCAGAATCATTAGCTATTTCGGCTTCGTCAAACAAATAAAATTAGGGTAAGTAAAGAGCACCATTGAAGCCTACCTATTGCGCATGAAGAGAGACTCATTTATACTGCCGTGCGGTGGCAAGAAACGAATCTCTGTCGAGCCCCTCTAGTTGTCGCCGTCGCACGTCAGTTTACATTATTTCCAAGAAGTACATTCCTTATACTAAAGTATATAAAAACTTAGTTCACATTCTAGAAAAGGAAGTATAGAAGATAAAATGGAAATGATTGTGCTTACACGTCGTAAAATAAATTTAACCCGCCAGGGTAGCCGAGAGCACTAATGCGCTGCTTCTGGCGGATTAACGACGAGGGCCGGTGTGCCGGCCAGCCTGGATGTGGTTTTTAGGCGGTTTTCCACATCCCACTAGGTGAATACCAGGCTGGTCCCCACGTTCCGCCTCAGTTACACGACACACAGACATTTGAAAACGTTCGCACTATTTCATGCCTTAAACTAGACACAGACAGCTGTGGTACACTGATTCCGTCTTGGGGGGGGGGGGGGGGGTTCGGGATGGTGGCAGGAAGGGCATCCAGCCACCCTCTGCCACTAACATTGCCAAATCTGTACTAACAAGGCCGACTCTGCGTTCCTGTTGGATAAAGGCCTGCAGGAAAAGAAAAGAAAGACACGTCATAAAATAAATTTAATAGGAAAGGAGGCTTTATTAAAAACAAACAGCTATGTTAGTCGATAACATACTCTCTTTCCATAGTCGAAACAATTTAATTACAGAATTTTATTTTATTTTATTTTATTTTTTTTTTTTTTGTTTGCGAGCCTAACACCTGAAATATGATGAACAGTTTTATTGTTCAGGAGCATGGGACTGCTGATGCGGCATATGTGTTACTATGTATCTTAGATTGTTTAAGTTAGAAAGCTTGTTTTAACTTATTGATGCTTTATAATTATGGTCGTTCTATGGGTGACATTTTTATTCTATTTTACTTTTGTGCCTGTGGTTTACTGCTAGCGTCCGTCAGGTTGACGTGTTGCGTGAGTGCATCGTCCACATTCCATAATATTTTCACAAATGAGGTGTAATTATTTCCGAAATGAAATTGTTTCGATTACGTAAAGAGACTACGAAATATTCTATGGTAGGTGTTTGTTTTAAGAAAGCCTCTTTTCCCATTTAATTTATTACACGACGTGTAAGCACCATCATTTCTGTTTTGTCTTCTACATTTCATTTTATAAAATGTGAACTAAGTTTTTATATAGTTGGGTATAAGGAATGTACTTCTTTGAAATCATGTAAACTAATATACAGCGGCGACGTCTAGCTGGCTTTGGAAGAAGGCGCGTTGCTTGCCGCTGCACGGCAGTAGAACTGACTCTCTCTTCATGTGCAGTATGTTCGCTTCAGTGGTGCTGTTTACATGCCCGAATTTTATTTGTTTGACGAAGCCGAAAAGGCTAATGATTTTGACTGCATCATCATATGATATGTGCAAGCGACACGTTTTCATTCATGTATGGATATCTTGTACAGTTGTTATATAGTTGTTTTCTGCTTTACTTTCGTATAGCTAGGAGTATTTTGTAAATTAGACTACCTGTATGTGCATATCTTTTCTGTGGCTGAAGATGGTCGTTACCAACCGAAATTTACGATCTGATTACAATTAAACATTGTGATCCAATACGTATGTTTTTGGTTAGGGTCCGCCTTTAGCAAAACACAATTTTGTTTTTTAATCCAAACATGGGTCTGATGATCTTAGATGCTAAGTCCCATAGTGCTCAGAGCCATTTTTAACCCAAACATGTTTCACTGCAGTTGCAGCATCTTCAGTGGGTTTTTATTTTTCATGTGTTAAAGATAAAGAGTGTTCTTTGCTGTTTGTATACATGTAGCTATTAGTTTTTAAATCGTAATTACAGATATTTGAAAAAACACATAAACTACAAATTCATACCTTTTTACCACATGGTGTGGTTTTTTTGGTGTGTTCTGTTTCTACAGTGACCGTTTTGTTCCGCAGTTTGTCATCTGCAGCCGGCCGCGGTGGTCTAGCGGTTCTAGGCGCTCAGTCCGGAACCGCGAGACCGCTACGGTCGCACGTTCGAATCCTGCCTCGGGCATGGATGTGTGTGATGTCCTTAGGTTAGTTAGGTTTAAGTAGTTCTAAGTTCTAGAGGACTGATGACCTCAGATGTTAAGTCCCATAGTGCTCAGAGCCATTTGAACCATTTTTTTGTCATCTGCAACCACTTATACCTTAAAGTAGGTAAATTGTTTAAGCCAAAATTACAATTTTAAATGTCTATGCCTGAAATTATGTGTGTGTGTGTGTGCGCGCGTGTGTGTGTGTATTTACATAAAGTTTCACTTACATTTTCTTTTTATTCATTTTCATGACTGACTAATCGCGAAAGCGTTACGGAGATGATAGAGAAACTCCAGTGGAAGACTCTGCAGGAGAGATACTCAGTAGCTCGGTACGGGCTTTTGTTGAAGTTTCGAGAACATACCTTCACCGAGGAGTCAAGCAGTATATTGCTCCCTCCTACGTATATCTCGCGAAGAGACCATGAGGATAAAATCAGAGAAATTAGAGCCCACACGGAGACATACCGACAATCCTTCTTTCCACGAACAATACGAGACTGGAATAGAAGGGAGAACCGATAGAGGTACTCAAGGTACCCTCCGCCACACACCGTCAGGTGGCTTGCGGAGTATGGCTGTAGATGTAGATGTAGATGTCAAACACAATATATTGAGTTGGCACAGTCACTCTCACTGTCACTGTTTCACTGCTTTACCAGCTGTATAAACAAACATGGCGGGCAGTGGAACAATTGAATGTGCAAAAACAAGATGGCTGACAGTGGAACAGTTGAAGGTTTTCCTGGCGGTTATTCTGAATCTTTCAGAGGTGTCTGTGATTTTTATTCTTTTGTGTGTGTGTGTTTGTGAAAAGGGAGAGAGAGAGAGAGAGAGAGAGAGAGAGGGAGAGGGAGAGAGAGAGAGAGAAAGGGAGAGTGAAGGTGACAGTAGGTTTAGGGATTTATTTTATTTTGTGTGTGTGTGTGTGTGTGAGTGTGTGTTTGTGTGTGTGTATGTGTGTGCGTATGTGTGCGTGTGAAAAGGTGTGATCCAAGACTGGAATTATAATAAAGCAAATAAATCGTTTGTGTACATTTAGAACATTAGCCTTCGTATAACGCTTTGTTGGTGTGCGCGCCATATTACTATCTTTCCTGCAGAGCACTCGCCTCTGATTTTAACGTTAGTCAAATATTTGTCGAGCGTATCACATATTTGCGCAGATACTTAGTATGATGGGATTTTGGTCCGAAACTGACGATGTGGTACGGTGTCGATCGTCTTTCAGAAATCTAGGAAGACAGAACCTACCTGTTCGCCGGCATCTACTTTTTACCTCTGAAACAGTGCGTTTAGACTGCGTTGCCACCCCATTCACACTGAGGGCACGCATTAAGATGCCCGGGGCTGCCCTGGGTGGGCGTGGTCGGCAAACACGGCCCCAGCACCGTGCCCTGGGGACTCCGTGGCTCGTTTCTCGCAGGAGCTTCACGTTCTCCCACCCACTCTGTCACTGGAGTCACACTGGACAGTCACAGCGTCCTGGCTTTGCTGTCTTTTAAAACGCCATATTCAAATTGAACATCCTCTCCTCAAATGAAGACGTTGGTAATTACGAGTGGCATTAGTTTTTTCTTGCTTTACTTCTCTCTTGCGGGGTCATTCATTATACTTACGTTTGCCAGATTAACTGCACTTTCGTTGTAAAAAATATAACTTGGCGTCACTTTTATTATGTTATATTACGTATTTATTACTAACACGCTTGATTTTGAATGGATATTTCAGTTTCATGTAAATATCTGTAACAACTATTCTAAATAAAACTGCTATACGAGAGTGTGTGAGCGATTGGTTGTTGGACAGCCGAGGAGAGTAGTGCGTGACTGTGAGAGTTCACTGGAACACTGAGTGGTGGTTCGGTATTCTGTCCCGACAGAACGTACGCCCAGTACCGCTGCACACGTACATTGCAAACACGGTGTGGACTTAATACTGCCATTGTTATTATGCGGACAAAGTATCAAATTCAATTACTGTGAGTCTCGTGAAACGCCACCGGCTGCATAGACAACTTTCGAGATGGCTGTTTGACTGGACAGAATTCGCTATTGTGACGTGAATTTCAGAAACTCATGTGCTTTATATAGTTCTCTTGTCTGGAAGTTAACGAGACTTCGAGCGCGTTAAAAGTGGTTACAAAGACAGTTAGCCAGTTTTGTGCGGTTCGCCAGACTATGATTTCGCGGTTTTGACACGTGTGGGAAAGACGAACGAACTGCATTCTCATATTACGCGAGTTGTCATGATTCTGCATGCTGTAACGACTGCGAACCTGACAGTAATAATTGTACATCAGGCAGAAATGTTACCGTCGTGCATACACACTATATGATCAAAAGTATCCGCATGCCTGGCTGAAAATGACGCTCCATCGACAATGCTGGAATTCAGTATGGTGTTGGCCCACCATTAGCCTCGATGACAGCTTCCACTCTCGCAAGCATACGTTCAGTCAGGTGCTGGAAGGTTTCTTGGGGAATGGCAGCCCATTTTCACAGAGTGCTACACTCAGGAGAGGTAACGATGTGGGTCGGAGAGGCCTGGCACGATGTCGGCGTTCCAAAACGTCCCAAAGGTGTTCTGTAGGATTCAGGTCAGGATTCTGAGCAGGTTAGTCCATTACAGGGATATTATTATTGTGTAACCACTCCGCAACAGGCCGCGCATTATGAACAGGTGCTCGATCGCCTTGAAAGATGCAGTCGCCATCCCCGAACTGCTCTTCAAGCGTGGGAAGCAGGCAGTGGCTTAAAACATCAATGTAGGCCTGTGCTGTGATAGTGTCACGCAAAACAACGAGGGGTGCAAGCCCCCTCCATGAAAAACACGACCACACCATAACGCCACCACCTCCGAATTTTCTGTTGGCACTGCACACGCTGGCAGATGAGGTTCACCGGGAATTCGCCATACCCACACCCTGCCATCGGATCGCCACGTTGTGTACCGTGACTCGTCACTCTACACAACGTTTCTCCACTGTTCAATCGTCCAGTGTTTACGCTCCTTACTCCAAGCGAGCCGTCGTTTGGCACTTACCGGCTTGATGTGTGGCTTATGAGCAGCCGCTCGACCATGAAATCCGAGTTTTCTCACGTCCCGCCTAACTGTCATAGTACCTGCAGTGGACCCTGATGCAATTTGGAATTCCTGTGTGATATCTGGATAGATGTCTGCCTTTTACACATTACGACCCTCTTCAACTGTCGGCGGTCTGTCAGTCAACGGACGAGGTCGGCCTGTACCCTTTTGTGCTGTACGTGTCCCTTCACTTTTCCACTTCACTATCACATCGGAAACAGGGAACCTGTGGATGTTTAGGAGTGTGCAAATCTCGCGTGCAGACGCATGACACAAGTGACACCAAATCATCTGACCACGCTCGAAGTCCGTGAGTTCCGCGGAGCACCCCATTCTGCTCTCTCACGATGTCTAATGAGGTCGCTGATATGGATGATGATGATGATGTTTGTTTTGTGGGGCGCTCAACTGCGCGGTTATCAGCGCCCGTACAAATTCCCAACCTTTGCTCACTCCAGTCTCGCCACTTTCATGAACGATGATGAAATGATGAGGACAACACAAACACCCAGTCATCGCGAGGCAAGTGAAAATCCCTGACCCCGCCGGGAATCGGACCCGGGAACACGTGCTCGGGAAGCGAGAGCGCGACCGCGATACTACGAGCTGCGGGCGCTGATATGGAGTACCTGGCAGTAGCTGGCAGCACACTGCACTTAATATGAAAAACGTGTTTCTTTGGGTGTGTCCGGATACTTTTAATCACATAGTACAAACGTCAACGAGTGACGATACTAGTTGCTTCCGATCAACCTATAGCCAGCAGGAGTCGACGCAGGAATACGGATTACGCACGCTTCAAGGGGCTGTAACAGTTGGATTTTCAGATTGACAGACCTAACTCAAATTAGCCGCTTCCACCACGTAGCTGCTGACGCACTTCTTTTCTCATGGTTACCCACACTGCTTCCCTTCTACTGTTCGCCGACTTTACGTCTTTTTGCATTCGTTAGCGATTATAGATACATTTATGTGCCTTTTGTGGGATGAGCTTCGGCATATGTTGGTTCAGTAATGCTGTTACAGAATTTTGAGTTATTAAATGCTACGTTTTCTAAAATATCTGCGAGCCGTAGCGGCCGCCATTTGTTTCTGGCTCCGAACATGGGCGGTCGCATACATTAATGCAGGGAGGGGCAAGTTCAAGAGATCCACTGATAGAATGTTTCCTGACAAGAGAATAATCGAGTTCGTTAAGAAGCGATGTGTGGAATGTAAAGCGTCTAGGACAGCAAGGCTCGACTGCAGTGATCAGGTTCAAGTGGATGTAGGTGGCAATGATTAGCGCTTAGTACACTAGGATGGAGAAGTGGACTGAAGCAGTCTTCGGACTGAAGACCATAACCATAATATATATTTGGATATATGATGTTAGCGTACAAAAGGTATTCACTCCGAACATGGGCGGTCGCATGCATTAATGCAGGGAGAGGTAAGTTCAAGGGATCGACTGATAGAATGTTTCCCGACAAGGGAATAATCGAGTTCGTTAAGAAGCGATGTATGGAGTGTAAAGCGTCTAGGACAGCAAGGCTCGACTGCAGTGATCAGGTTCAAGTGGATGTAGGTGGCAATGATTAGCGCTTAGTACATTAGGGTGGAGAAGTGGACTGAAGCAGTCTTCGGACTGAAGACCACAACCATAATATATTTTTGGATATATGATGTTAGCGTACAAAAGGTATACATAAAAAGGTTAAGTATAACCGTGGAAACCGCGGGCTAAGAATAGTATCTTTGATTAGTAATCAAAACGTCATGGGTCCCGGGTTCGCACCACGCCATCGCTTAAATTGTGAATAAAATCAGCAATGGTGGCAGGAGACTTCGTGATCAGAAGTCACCCTCATTCTGCTAATGGTCTTGCCAAAGATCACGGAGGAGAGGACAGAGGTTTAGGGCACTCTCTTGTCTTTGGGTTGGGAAACTGCTCCTAAAGGTGGAAGAATCAGAAATGATCAAGGGCATGAGGATTCAGAAGAGAATGAAAACCACTGCATTAAAGACACATAATGTGTATCCTCAAGACATGTGGCCTGTAATTGGAAAAGTGTCATGATGATCTCTACATTAGCAAAAGATCTCCAGAAGCAAGGGATGAGATGACCATGAAGAAAGAGTGAACAACCAACGAAAAGATAACGTTCTACGAGCCGGGACGTGGACTGTCAGAAGTTTGAACGTGGTAGGGAAGCTAGAAAATCTGAAAAAGTAAATGCTAAGACTCAATCTAGATATAGTGAGGGTCAGTGAAGTGAAATGGAAATAAGGCAAGTATTTCTGGCCAAATGAATATAGGGCAATATCAATAGCAACAGAAAATGGTTAACGGGAGTAGGATTCGTTAAGAATAGGAAGGTAGGCCAGAGAGTGAGTTGATGTGAACAGTTCAGTGGTAGGGTTGTTCTCATCAGAATCGACAGCAAATCAACGCCGACAACAATAGTTCAGGTGTACATGCTGATGTCGCAAACTGAAGGTGGACAGATAGAGTTAGTATATAAGAACATTGAAAGGGTAATACAGCATGTGAAGGGAGATGAAAATCTAATAATCATGGGGGATTGGAATGCGGTTGTGGGGGAAGGCGTAGAAGAAAGGGTTACGGAAGAATATAGGAATGAGAAAGACCAATTGAATTCTATAACAAATTTCAGCTAGTAGTAGAGAATGCTCTGTTCAAGAATCAGAAGAGGATGAGGTATTGGCCACCTGGAAAAGAGCGGGAGATACTGGAAGATTACAGTTAGATCACATTACTGTCAGGCAGAGATTCCGAAATCAGACGGTGGATTGTAAGGCTTACCCGGGTGCAAATACAGAATCAGATCACAATTTAGTAATGATGAACAGTAGGCCGAAATTTAAGAGAGTAGCAGGAAGAATCAGTGCGCAAACAAGTGGGATACAGAACTACTAAGGAATGAGGAGGTACGCTTGAGGCTATAGACACTACGATAATGAACATCTCAGTAGGCAGTTCAGGTGATGAGGAATCGACTTCTTTAAAAAGGGCACTGATAGAAGTTTGAAAGAAAACTGCAGGTACGAGGAAGACAACTGCGAAGAAACCACGAGTAACACATAAAATATTTCAGAAGATTGACGAAACAAGCAAGCACAAAAATGTTAAGCGAAATTCAGGAATGCTGAAATAGAAGTCACTTAGGAACGAAATCAACAGGAAGTGCAGGGTAGCTAAGGCGAAATGGCTGCAGGAAAAGTGTGAGGAAATAGAAAAATAAATGATGGTCGACAGGACTGACTTGGCATATCGAAACGCCAAAACAACCTTAGGTAAAATTAAAAGCAAGGCTGGTAACATTAAGAGTGCTATGGGAATTGCACTGTTAAATGGAGACGAGAGAGCGGATTGGTGGAAAGAGTACATTGAAGGCCTCCATGAAGGGGAAGACTTGTCCGATGACGTGAGAGAAGTAGAAACAGGAGTCGATATAGAAGAGATAGGGAATCCAGTATTAGAATTTAAAAGAGCTTTGGAAGACACGATCGGATAAGGCAGAAGGTATAAATGATATTCCATCAGAATTTCTAAAATCATTAGGGGAAGTGGCAACAAAATGTGGTGTGCATGATGTGCAGAATGTATGAGAGGGGCGATATACCATTTCACATTCCAAAAACCTCATCCACACAGTTCCGAAGATTGTAAGAGCTGACAAGTGCGAGAATCATCGCAGAATCAGCTTAACTGCTCGTACATCCAAGCTGTTGACAAGAATAATATACAGAAGAATGGAAAAGAAAACTGAGGATGTGTCTGACAACGATCAGTTTGGGTGTAGGAAAGGTAAAGTCACCAGAGAGGCAGTTCTAAAGTTGCGGTTGATAGTAGAAGTGAGACTAAAAAGACATCAAGACACGTTCACAGGATCTGTAGACCTGGGAAAAACATTCGACAATTAAAATGGTGCAAGATGTTCGAAATTCTGTGAAAAATAGGGCTAAGCTCTACAGAAAGGAGAGTAACATACAATATGTGCAAGAGCGAAGAGGGAACAATAAGACTGGAAGTTGAAGAACGAAGTGCGCAGATTAAAAAAGGTGTAAGACAGGGATGAAGTCTTTCTCCCCTGCTGTTCAATATATACACTACTGGCCATTAAAATTGCTACATCACGAAGACGACGTGAAACAGACGCGAAATTTAACCAACAGGAAGAAGATGCTGTGATGTGCAAATGATTAGTATTTCAGAGCATTCACACAAGGTTGGCACCGGTGGCGACACCTACAACGTGCTGACATGAGAAAAGTTTCCAACCGATTTCTCATACACAAACAGCCGTTGACCGGCGTTGCCTGATGAAACGTTGTTGTGTAAGGAAGAGAAATGAGTACCATCACGTTTCCGACTTGGATAAAGGTCGGGTTGTAGTTTACCGCGATTGCGGTTTATCGTATCACGACATTGCTGCTCGCGTTTGTCGAGATCC
The DNA here is from genome assembly GCF_021461385.2 of Schistocerca piceifrons. Classification (NCBI taxonomy): domain Eukaryota; kingdom Metazoa; phylum Arthropoda; class Insecta; order Orthoptera; family Acrididae; genus Schistocerca; species Schistocerca piceifrons. Next base: position 235,588,212 of record NC_060143.1, read on the forward strand.
AATGACTGTTAACAGAATATGGAATCGGTGGGTTCAGGAGGGTAATACGGAACAGCGTGCTGGATCCTACAGATGGGGACGTTTGCAAGCCAACAACAATCTGCACGAACAGTTCGACGGCGTTAGCGGCAGAATGGACTATCAGCTCGGAGACCATGGTTGCGGTTACCCTTGACGCTGCATCACAGACAGGAGCGCCTGCGATGGTGTACTCAACGACGAACCTGAGTGCACGAATGGCAAAACGTCATTTTTTCGGATGAATCCAGGTTCTGTTTACAGCATCATGATGGTCGCATCCGTGTTTGGCGACATCGCAGTGAACGCACATTGGAAGCGTGTATTCGTCATCGCCATACTGGCGTATCATCCGGCGTGATGGTATGGGGTGCCATTGGTTACACGTCTCGGTCACCTCTTGTTCTCAATGACGGCACTTTGAACAGTGGACGTTACATTTCAGATGTGTTACGACCCGTGGCTCTACCCTTCATTCGATCCCTGCGAAACCCTACATTTCAGCAGGATAATGCACGACCGCATGTTGCAGATCCTGTACGGGCCTTTCTGGATACAGAATATGTTCAACTGCTGCCCTGGCCAGCACATTCTCCAGATCTCTCACCAATTGAAAACGTCTGGTCAATGTTGACCGAGCAACTGGCTCGTAACAATAAACCAGTCACTAGTCTTGATGAACTGTGGTATCGTGTTGAAGCTGCATGGGCAGCTGTACCTGTACACGCCATCCAAGCTCTGTTTGACTCAATGCCCAGGCGTATCAAGGCCGTTATTACGGCTAGAGGTGGGTGTTCTGGGTACTGATTTCTCGGGATCTATGCACCAAAATTGCGTGAAAATATAATTACATGTCAGTTCTGGTTTAATATATTCTTCTTGGTGTAGCAATTTTAATGGCCAATAGTGTATCAATCGAAGAAGCAGTGACGGAAATAAAAGGAAGGTTAATGAGTGGGATTAAAATTCAGGGTGAAAGGAAATCAATGATAGATTCGCTGATGACATCGCTATCCTTAGTGAAAGAGAAGAAAAATTGCAGGATCTGCTGAATGGAATGAACGGTTTAAGGGGTACAGAATATGGACTGAGAGTAAGTCGAAGTAAGACGAAAGTAATGAGAAGTAGGAAAAATGAGAACTGTAGAACTGTGAGGAACTTAACATTAGAATTGGGGATGACGAAGTAGATGAAATTAAGGAATTCTGGTACCTAGGGAGGAAAATAACCCATGACGGTCGGACCAAGGAAGACATAAAATGCAGACTAGAAATGGCAAGAAGGGCATTCCTGAACAAGGGAGGTCTACTATTATCAAACACAGACCTTAATTTGAGGAAGAAATTTCTGAGAATATACGTTTGTGCACAGCACTGTATGACAGTGAAACATGGACTGTGGGAAAACCAGAAAAGAAGAGAATAAAATCAGTTGAGATGTAGTGTCACAGAAGAATGTTGAAAATTAGGTGGGATGATGAGGAACGAGGAGGTTCTCCGGAGAATCGGCGAGGGAAGGTATATGTGGGAAACACTGACAAGAAGAAGGGACCGGATGATATGACATCTGTTAAGACTTCACAGAATAACTTCCACGATACTAGAGGAAGCTGTAGGTGGTAAATACTGTATGGGAAAACAGAGATTGGAATACATTCAGAAAATAATTTAGGACGTAGCCTGCAAGTGCTACTCTGAGATAAAGAGGTTGGCACTGCAGAGCAATTCGTTGCGGCCGCATGAAACCAATCAGAAGGCTGATGACTGAAAAAAAGAACTATGAAAAATCATTCTGAGGCGGTGAAAGCTGTTGATGGTATACTCTGTTCATTTTTTATTTCAAAAAGAGTGCACAGTCACCGTCTCTCTGCTGTTGTGCGCTGACTGTCGCGCTCTTAATACGCAAAATAAAAATGGCTGAGGCTGCTTCCTGCTCCACAGTGAAAGACGCGTGTGGAACACGGTTAAACAGTGTCGAGAAATAGGATTTTCCTAATGCTTTTCATAAACTTACAGAAAATATCGGCTGTGAAGTTTTCCGAGGGATTGTATTTGATACAGTTGAGATACAGATACACATTGGATGTATAGCGGAATCTGTAGTGTACTAGATTGATTGTTCAAGTCTCGCTTTGGTCACCCTTTTTTTCGCTGAATTTGAAATACCTACATCTTGTAATGGTAAATTTCATCTCAATTTTTTATGAATAATGCACGTCTTCTTGTATCTAATTACATATTGCACGCGATAAGCCTGTTCTCATTACAAATATAAATTCTTAGTTATCGATATTTTATGAAACATTGTCATTAAAGGTTGCTTAAATTAAGAAAACATAGCAACTTAATTTATTAGGACAAAAATGAGAAACCAAATGCCCGAATGCTCTTTATTTGGACTGTGTCCATTGTCTTATACCAGAGATGTAGTCTGACGCGAACCAGAGTGATAAGTGTCGTAGAAACATGAAAAACATTCGTTTTCACAGCATCGAGCACACCATACAAATGCAGAATTTTTCCATTTGTCACTGTACCATTAGAATATGAACCCTACAGAACTTTTCTGAAACCTAACTAGGGGAATTTGTCGCGAGAAATGACAAGACTGTCAAGCTGCCAGGCGTACTGGAACTAACGCACGCAGCTTTTTCACACGTCACATGTCTGCCGAACGCTGGCGGGATATCGAACGGGACTCATAAAAGTAGAGGAGAAAACGCAGCGCCTGTGTGGATTCATGGATTCTGTTGTTGATCGACTCGTTATCGACATAGCAGATGACAGTACCAGATCTGAAATTTATTTCTCGGATTCGGATAAGGAAGGAGCTAAGAGATTACCGGTCGTCTGACTGTAATTAATACCTTCGGTGGCTTCAGTATTCAACAATATAGGGAAATGCCTGCAGTATGCGTTTGCATTACACACGGCTCGCTCGGTAAAATTACCCTGTGTTTAAGTTAGAAATTGACATCACTGTTGTTTGTAATTAGAATACTATATTAGGTGAGAACGAGAGCATTTTATGTTTTCCGTCTGGTCACCAAAGAAGCGTGCGGTAGTGCTGAAGTTTTGCCGAATAATATTTCATTCTCTTTAGAAACTAAATGACATTCGAAGCTATATTGCATCTCTGCTGATCTCTTTTTACGTAAACAGCAACTGCTCAGCCGGCCGCTGTGGTCGAGCCGTTCTAGGCGCTACAGTCTGGAACCGCGCTGCTGCTACTGTCGCAGGTTCGAATCCTGCCTCGGGCATGGATGTGTGTGATGTCCTTAGGTTAGTTACGTTTAAGTAGTTCTAAGTATAGGGGACAGATGACCTCAGATGTTAAGTCCCATAGTGCTCAGAGCCATTTTTGAGCAACCGCTCACATCACTGTACGTTAGTTAGAACCAGCTGGCTGGCCAGTGCGGCCCAAGTTAAATGCGCCGGTAAAGCTGTTGACTTGCATTATCGCTCAATCTATGTGCGTGTAACACAACATAAAAAGTATATTTTTGGTCTTACTTGACTGTACTGGACGCAGCTTGGCTTCTGCTACACGTGAAACGAAATCCAATGAGACGCAAGCAAACGCGGGAGAATATATGGTGTAATGTTTACATCAGGTTTACTCTTACGATGAACACATTATCGTTTTTCTCAACATATTGTAGCGGATCATTTCCAGGCCGTGATGGTCGCTATTGTGAGCGACAGCGTGGGTTTCCTGGCCTGCGTGGGACGGGAACGGTTCTCACGCCTGGAGATAAGTGTCCTATATCTGATTAATCCGGATAAAGAGTGGTGGCCTGACCCAACCTGGCGGTTTTCAGAGGCAAATGTATCCAGCAGAATGGTTGGCGTTTCCTAATACCCTTTGGGAAAGAAATTCGTGAAACTGCAGGCAGCCAGCAGCACATTAAAACAATTTAGTGTAGCGGTTGGGAGTGGGAACGTTGGAGTCGCTGATCAGAAACCTGGATGTCGTGCATGAAGTGAGCTTGGAACCCTTAGGTGCAGAGACTGTGTGGAGGTGTAAACTGGTCAGTGAGAGCAGACGGACCACCTACCTAATAGTCGGTACATCGACCTTTGGCATGGATTACAACGGCGACACGTTGTGGTATGCAAACGATAAGGTCGCGGTAAGTCGTCGGAGAGAGTCCACACGACATCTCCACACATAAATCACCTAGTTCCCGTAAATTCCGGGGAGGGGGGCGATGAGCTCTAACGCTACGTTCAGTCACATCCCAGAAGTATTCGATTGCGTTCAGGTCTGGCGTACTGGGGGGCGAGTACATCAATTTGAACTCGCCGCTGTATTCCTTGAACCACTCCATCAAACTCCTGGCGTTGTGACATGACGCATTGTCTTGCTGAAAAATACCACTGCTCACGGGAAACATGATCGTCATGAAGGAGTGTGTGTGGCCTGCAACCAGTGTACGATACTCCTTGGCCGTTTGGTGCCTTGCACGAACTCCACTGGACCCACGAATATCCACGTGAATGTTCCCAAGAGCACAATGGGGCCGTCGCCAGCTTGTCTCCGTCCTGCAGTACAGGAGCTGTTCCCCTGGAAGACGACGGGTTCGTGCCCTCCCATTGGCATAATGAAGAAGGTCGGGATTCATCAGACCATGCAAAGATCTGCCAATGCGCCAACGTAAAGCGCCGACGGTCACGTGGTTATTTGAGTCGTAGTTGCCGATATCGAGGTGTTAACATTGGCACGTGAGTGGGTCGTCGGCTGCGAAGGCCCATCATGGAAAGCGGTCCAGGTATTGTGTTTTCAGACGCACTAGCACTCTGCCCAGCCACAGTTCTCCACCTGTCCTGCTTTACCAGTTCGTCCAGCCTACAAAGTCCATCTGTATTGATGGATGACTGCCCAACCCTACGACGTCTGGACATGGTTTCACCTTGGTTTCGTCACGTGGTCAAGACACTCACCACAGTGCTCCTCGAACACCCGCAACTTGTGTCGTTTCCGGAATTCTCATGCCGAGTATCCGGGCCGTCACAAGCTGCGTTCGGCCAGACTCAGATAGATCGCTCGCCTTTCCCGTTCTACACACGGCCAGCACGCTCATTGAGACTACATGCCCCGTCCGTGCGTCTGACTAGCAGTCATACCTTTCCAGGTGACGCTGCTATCCTGTGGGCGGGTTTACTTCGATAGTAGATGTTGTGGCCGTTCCGTGTCTTTCGGAAGGTTCAGTAAAGCTATTCTCTAAGTGTCAAAAGTCTAGAAAGTGAACGGAAGTGTGTTCTCGTGCGCTGGGATGGGAAACAACTTTATCTATTGGCTGTTTTCCGAGGTGAGGGTTGTTGTTTATCGAGCATGCACGTACTGCTTAGGAAGAGACTGTCTAACAGAGCTTGGGCCGGCCGGTGTGGCCGAGCGGTTCTAGGCGCTACAGTCTGGAACCGCGCGACCGCTACGGTCGCAGGTTCAAGTCCTGCCTGTGGCATGGATGTGTGTGATGTCCTTAGGTTAGTTACGTTTTAGTAGTTCTAAGTTCTGGGGGACTGATGACCTCAGATGTTAAGTCCCATAGTGCTCTGAGCCATTTGAACCTTACAGAGCTTGGAGCAACTTGCTTGCTGGAGCTGTTTTCTAACGGACGACACGGACATGGAAATACTCATTAGAAGATTACAAACTGCGTTTCGCTTCAGTGGAAACTGTGGAGTTCTTTTGTATGACCTTATCCTCTTTAACTTTACACTGTGATTCTGTGTTGTTCACAGACGAAATAGTAGAAACGAGTTGATGACGACGCAGACACTGATTGCGGTGTTTGTATTCCAGTCCAGAATTCGGATTTGGGGGTCTTTTGAAACTAAAAAGTTTTCGATAGTGCTGAGCCCAGTCATGAAGAGTTGGCTTTTACGCCATTATCGAGTTCAATGCTAAAAGTTCTTCGACCGTTAACACGTCATATCTGGAAATATCAGCCCCAAAGGAACTGACCTTACCAGATTTGAACTGGTAATGATCTGAGAACTTTTAACAGCGTACTCGATAATGGCCCAAAAGTCGATATCTAGAGAGTGCAGAAGATAAATATAATATTATACAGTCATGTAGCGATTTATTCTTTCAGAAAATCATTTGAAAGTAGTTAGATACCTCCTACAGGACAATGTTTAGTTCGTGGGCACTCAATAAGTAATGCAACACGTTTTTATTTTCTGAAAGCTTGTTGGTTTTATTCAGGATTCCAAAAAAAAGAAAAAAAAGAGGTTCAAATGACTCTGAGCACTATGGGACTTGACATCTGAATCTGAGGTCATCAGTCCCCTGGAACTTAGAACTACTTAAACCTAACTAACCTAAGGACATCACACACATCCATGCCCGAGGCAGGATTCGAACCTGCGGACGTAGTGGTCGCACGGTTCCAGACTGAAGCGCCTAGAACCGCTCGGCCACACCAGCCGGCTCAGGATTCCAGTACACATACAATTAACAACTTTTTTGGGTACAATACTTTGTTTTTCAACGTAATCTCCGTTCAGTGCGACGGCCTTACACCACCTTACTGGCAGAGCCTGGATACCCGCAGGGTACCAATCTACTAGTCGACATCGGAGCCATCGTGTTTTTGCAACAGTAACCTCCCCATCATCCACGTTCTGATTCCCGCAATGTGTATTCTTCATTCGACGAAATAGATGGATGTCGTAAGGTGCGAGATTCGGGCTGTAGGGTGGATGAGAAAGAACAGTCCAGTGAAGTTTTGTGAGCTCCTCTCGGGTGCATAGATTTGGGTGAGGCTTTGCACTGCCACGAAGGAAACGTTTGTTGCATTTTTTGTGACGAAATCGTTTCTTCAGTTTCCTGAGGATAGGACAACACACTTCAGGGTTGATCGTTGTACCGTGAGGGAGAACATCAACCGCTTCAGAATCCCAGAAGACCGCCGCCACGACTTTACCGGCTGAAGGTGCGGCCTTGAACTTTTATCTTCGGAAGAGAAGCGGTATGGTGCCACTCCACGGATTGTCGTTTTGTTTCTGCCTCGAAGTGATGATCCCATGTTACATCGCCTGTGACGACGTTCCACATAAAACTGTCACCATCAGATCCGTAACGCACACATTATTCCGCACAGATGGTCCGTCGTGCTTTCTTACGGTCTTCTGTTAGGCGGCGAGGAACACAGATGGCACAAACCTTTGATTACCCCAACTGGTGGACGAGTGTGTCAGCATTAGCAACAAAGACGTCCAGTTGGGCAGCGAGGTGTTTGATTATAATCCGTCAATCACCTCGAACACCTCGTATTAGAGTGTTCGATTACTGCAACATTGTTGCAGTCACAGCTGTGTGCGGCAGGACGGCACGCGTGAAATAGGACAGGTTTGCGCGACCTTCTTGCGATGATCATAGCAGCGCGGAGCGGTCGCACGGTTTGAGGCACCATGTCCCCTATCGCGCGGGCCTTCCCGCCGAAGGTTCGAGTCCTCCCTCGGACATGAGTGTGTGTGTGTTGTCCTTAGGATAAGTTAGTTCAAGTTAGTTTAAGTAGCGTGTAAGTCGAGGGATCGATGACCTTAGCCGTTTTGTTCCTTAGGAATTCACAATTTGAACGTTTTTCAATGATGATAGACGCTGATACGCCCGCTAACCCGCTGGGTAATTAGGATTGTGGAATAGGCCAAATAAGGTTGGGGTCACTTTCACCCTCTAAGCCCGCCGGGGTGGCCGAGCGGTTCGAGGCGCTTCAGTCTGGAACCGCGCGACCGCTGCGGTCGCAGGCTCGAATTCTGCCTCGGGCATGGATGTGTGTGATGTCCTTAGGTTAGATAGGTTTAAGTAGTTCTAAGTTCTAGGGGACTGATGACCTCAGATGTTAAGTCCCATAGTGCTCAGAGCCATTTGAACTATTTTCACCTTCTAAACGTAATTTATTGTCATTTAATAACACTTTTACAACCAAAGCGCCCCTTAGCTGGACCTTTACCGGATACAACTCTTTCACGGCTGAAGGCCTCCAAACAAGTAATCTTAACAAATCAACAAGATAAAAATCCATTTAAGATAGCAATAAAACAATTAAAAATAAAAAAAAAACATCACAGCAAGGTAGACAGAACAAACATATGCAAGGTGCAATACCAAAGGCTGAAGGCCACAATTAAGTTTCAAAATTGTAGAATATATTACCATAGACTTTTAAAGGCAGAAGGCCAGAATGTTTAAGAACAAGAAATCTTGAAAAACAACAAGATAAAAATGCAATTAAAAGGCAAATAAAATAAATAAATAAAAATATCACGGCTAAGTGAAAAGCCTCAAGGCAAAGCAGATATAACAAACATATGCAAGGTGCAATACCAATGGCTGAAGGCCACAATTAAGTTTCAAAATTTTAAAATATATTACCATAATTTTTTAAAGGCAGAAGGCCGCAATGAAAGATAAATTTAAGAGTTAATTTTTCCAAATTTTTAAGAGAAAAGAAAAAAACCATAAGCTTTAAATCATAAGTAGCTGAAAACAGATAATTATACACCGGTGACACTCAGAAGCCCCCAGGGAGGTCGGTCTGCCCTCGTTCACTTACGCGAGAAAGGTGGTGAGCCCAACTACACTTGATTAGTCGGAACCCAACCAGGGGACAGCCACGGACCGACAGACATAACGACTTGCTAGCCACCAATCGGTACATGAGAACTCAAACAGAAAAGGTTACAAACGTGATAATCCACAATGGAGTATGTATTAGCTGTCAAAATTACACACCATGTTGGACAGCGACAACAGGTGAGGACGCTGCCTGATATTACGTTAGTGGCCAGGGCAGGTAACCGGAATACTAACGGCCACTAGGCGGAAAATTCCACTGGTGCACTCGAATTGTAGTCGATCTAAATAGTTAATTGCACTGAATGGCGGCTAAATTTCAGCAGTAGAAACACTCGATGTTGCTCACAGGAAAACCTCCACAACAGCAAACCACCGAAACGAACCACCACAACATGAATGGACGTGGCTTGGGTAGCTGAAACACCTCCTCAACTTTGACGTCGTGGGTCGGTGAACCACGAAGCTCGTAGCGATCGGACAGCTCCACACACGCTCCGACACTGCGCAGGGGCTGCCAGCGGACCCAGCCGACAGCACCGCTAGGAGATAACTTCCCTTGTCCACAACAACCGACCGACTCGACTCAGAATGCCGACAACATCTAAAATCGTCGTCAGTGGAAATAACGCCAAGTACACACACAACCTGACAAACACTTGCACGAAGACCTGAATAATATACAACAGTCAGTAACTAAGCACGCACGAAGACAAATCGGGAGTCGATGCACACACACACACACACACACACACACAGCCGACTCAAGAACGATCGGCGAGCCAAAACGCGTCGTCCGGTAGCACGACCGCCCGACTATCCACCAAGACCGTGGCCCGGCTCAAGTGATGCGTGGCGCCAATGGTCGGGCGAGTCATGTCGACGCAGACCTTACTGTTGCTCGACCCCGACTGCACTAGTGCAGCATTGCAACTCGCGCCTGGCAGGTCCGGACTGCGCTCCAGACGCGCTCCAACTCACTGGCAGCCAGAACTCGCGTCCCGAACTCCTTTAAGACAGACAACGACTGGGAAGTAATAGCAGTCGAGCAAAGATACACTACTGGTCATTAAAATTGCTACACCAAGAAGAAATGCCGATGATGAGCGGGTACTCTTTGGACAAATATATTATACTAGAACTGACATGTGATTACATTTTCACGCGATTTGGGTGCATAGATCCTGAGAAATCAGTACCCAGAACAACCACCTCTGGCCGGAATAACCGCCTTGATACGCCTGGACATTGAGTCAAACAGAGCTTGGATACCGTGTACAGGTACAGCTGTCCATGCAGCTTCAACACGATACCACAAATTATCAAGAGTAGTGACTGGCGTATTGTGACGAGCCAGTTGCTCGGCCACCATCGGCCATACGTTTTCAATTGGTGAGAGAGCTGGAGAAAGTACTGTCTAAGGCAGCAGTCGAACATTTTGTGTATCCAGAAAGGCCCATACAGGACCTGCAACACGCGGTCGTGCATTATCCTGTTGAAATGTAGGGTTTCGCAGGGATCGAATGAAGGGTAGAGCCACGGGTCGTAACACATCCGAAATGTAACATCCACTGTTCAAAGTGCCGTCAATGCGAACAAGAGGTTACCTAGACGTGTAACCAATGGCACCCTATACCATCACGCCGGTTGACACGCCAGTATGGCGATGACGAATACACGCTTCCAATGTGCGTTCAGCGCGATGTCGCCAAACAGGGATGCGACCATCATGATGCTGTAAACAGAACCTGGATTCATCCGAAAAAATTACGTTTTGCCATTCGTGCACGCAGGTTCGTCGCATTTTCACGCAACGCAGGCGCTCCTATCTCTGATGCAGCGTCGAGGGTAACCGCAGCCATGGTCTCCGAGCTGATAGTCCATGCTGCTGCAAACGTCGTAGAACTGTTCGTGCAGATGGTTGTTGTCTTGTAAACGTCCCCATCTGTTGACTCAGGGATCGAGAAGTGGCTGCACGATCCGTTACAGCCTTGCGGATAAGATGCTTGTCATCTGGACTGCTAGTGATATGAGGCCGTTGGGATCCAGCTCGGAGCTCCGTATTACCCTCCTGAACCCACCGATTCCATATTCTGTTAACAGTCATTGGATCTCGACCAACGCGAGCAGCAATGTCGTGACACGATAAACCGCAATCGCGACAGGCTTCAATCCGACCTTTATCAAAGTCGGAAATGTGATGGTACGCATTTCTCCTCCTTACACGAGACATCACAACGACGTTTCACCAGGCAACGCCGGTAAATTGCTGTTTGTGTATGAGAAATCGGTTGGAAACGTTCTCTTGTCAGCACGTTGTAGGTGTCGCCACCGGCACCAACCTTGTGTGAATGCTCTGAAAAGCTAATCATTTGCATATCTCAGCATCTCCTTTTGTCGTTTAAATTTCGCGTCTGTAGCACGTCATCTTCGTGGTGTAGCAATTTTAATGGCCAGTAGTGTATTACGAGAGAGGATATATATGAATACGCGCTGCTAACGCCGCACACGGTCAGGCAAAGCAGCAACTCAGTGACAGTAGCAATTTAAATTAACGTAGTGAGGTGGAAGTACGTTAAAATAGGGTGTAAAATACATGATGGCGGGAACACGAGTCACGCACGGCTCAGACACCACATCCAACGACTCGCCGTGCTTTTGTTCACTGCCAGGTCTCCATAGACACGAATATCTTTGACGCTCTGGTTTCCCTCGAAAAGAAACTGCAAGCACTCTGCTTGGAACGCACCTACGTTACTGATGCCCTTTTGGAGGTTTCGTACGCCGCCTCTACCCATCGGAAGCGGAATATTCCACGATGTTCCAGAACAAATTCCGCAGTTTTTCAACCGAAATTGACCGAGAAAAAAGAGTGTGTCGCATTATTTACTGAACGCCCCTCGTACGTGTCTGCAGGCGTGAAATCATACTCTGGGATATGCGTTTTGAGACAGACGTCAGGGCGACGGCCGCGGCGAGGCGGAGCAGAATAACGATCAGAGGGAGCCCTGAGCCCCAATGGCTGTACATCACGGCGCGGGACGTCGACTGGTTGACAGACGCGGCCGTTCTGCGAAGCGCGGCGCGTGCCGTGACTGTGTCAGAGCCAGGGGCGCTCCTGCCCTGCCCCCGGGCGGCGCCTTTGATCTCCCTGCTCGTGCGTCACTGCTCAGCTGAGCCGCCGCTTAAACACTGCCGAGGGCGGGCAGTATGCTCAGATACATTGACTTCTCACCGTTAATACTGCAACGCGAGGGAGGATACCAGACAACGAAATGTTACTTACTGTACTGCTTGCTCCTTATAAAACTGATGGTGTTGCGAGTGTTGTATTGTGGGTTGCATAGTCGCAGGACACTCAAACATCGTAGATATGCAAAGTTTTAAACATGGCTGCTTGGTTCAGTGACCGTTTCCAAATTAAAATTGAAATAAGTGAGCCCTCGGTCACAATTATGTTCAGTCTTATTGACCAGGTTTCAACATTTCTAAGAGTGCCTTCATCAGAATTAAAACAATTAAAATCACCTATAACATTGTTACAAATTCATGGGAAAAGACATTTTCATATAAAAAGTGTAAGTACTGACTAAAAATAAAAGACAGAGGCAGTACTTACATGTCACATATAAAATAATTAACAGGCCAGAAGGGCTTTAGTCACAAAATACATAAAAAGGAAGGCGTGAAAGCGAGCCAATAAGGGCTGCTCGTACATGTACAGCCACAGGTTGCAACGGACATACACAAATACAATTTACTACTACCAAATGTAAATAGTTTTTCTCTACGTTCCGTACCATATAGGCCACCCCGTCGCATCCAGTAATATTTTGCTGCCTGCAGGTAAGACAGCATGGCGACGGATCTGCGCACATCACTTATTCTTCACTGGTCCTTCTCCGTTTTCTTGGATACCATGGTGACCGACTCCCTTCACATTTTCGTTGCAGGGCCAAGCGATCGTAGAGTTATCGGGCTTCGATCACCTTCCCTAAGATTGTTTCTGCTGTGGTGTCTGGTGGCTACAGTCACATCTTTTCCTGAGACAGCATCAGCTACATGATTTAAACAATCAAAGCCCTATTTTACCCTAATTATGTCATAAATATATTAACCGCTTAAAACTTGGTTAGAAATTCTTGCATTTTCTTCAGCAAGGGGACATTCCCATAGAACACGATCACGCCAGCCACAGTTCTTCTTTGCCCTTGCGCCAGTTCTATTAAGATATGAAGAAATGGTCAAGGTCCGGAAAGGTAGAGAACCAGTCCCCTACTTGACTCAAAAAGTCTTTCGCTTACTTCAGGGAGAAACTGAAACAATCTCCTTCCTGTGTGAGGAGTTTGATCTCTGATGCCATTCTTAAAATACTGAATTCTTTATTATTATTGGATTTGTTGCCGATTCTCCGAGAACTTCGTGCACTTTTTCATTTCGTTTCTTCTTCAGCCAATGGATGGCAGCCGTTTTCCTGATTTACAGGTACAGGAGACATTTGCCGATTAATATCCTTAGGACGTCTGTACATGTGGCGCTGGAGGCTCCCCAGCATCATAGCAGAATTTCTCGCTACTATTTTCCTACTGCAGCGGCAGGTTCGAACAGTCGTGACCTGTGAGCCCATACACTGTCAACATAGCCCACAAATGAAGTTAATGGAGACTTGTGGTGCAATTTAATTACAATCCTCAGCCCCATGTTAATAATGTTACTCTTCATACGTTTTCCTTTCCATTGAACACATTTTATGTGGCCACAGAATGCTCAGTGTTCGTCCACGTGCACACTAAAATACCTGTTGACGGTATGCCTTCGAATGATCCTATTTATTTTAATTGGTCGATCCCTAATCAGTTTTCCCTAAAGTACGATGTATGTCGGAATTTGTGGCGCTACCTGAGTCGCGTCTGCAAGCACAATTCAATACAGATTCCAAGGAGTTTGTCACAGCTGTTTTCAAGCGAATCTCGACTGTCGGCGTGCACTGAAAATAACAAGTCATCGGTGTATGAAACAACTCCTGACTACTTTGTGATGTGTCGAGAGGTGGTTCTACGTTAAGTTCCCAGAATTCGGCACCTAAAACAGAGCCTTGAGGGCATCCTTTCGTAATACCTTTGGTAACTGTTGATGTGGGGCTAGACAGCGTCACATATCGGTCTTTGCAATGATCCAATAGAAACTGGTATAACACTTTTGGGTAGCCCATTTCCCTTAGCCTTAGTCAATCAGTGCGTAACTGCACTGATTGACTGTTCCGTCGGTTCTTGGTAGAATATTTTATACATTATGGATGAAATACACACCACACTAGTGTAATATTCTACAGTATTTATGATTTGTTACACGAACCAGTTTTCAGCTGTTACGCCATCATTACGTACAAGGATAGGTATGTAGTGCAGTGAAATTTTGTTGGTTTAACGACCTGTCGACATCGAGGTCATTAGACACGGAGCACAAGCTCGGATCGTGTCAAGGATGGGGGAAACAAATCGGCTTTGCCCATTCGAAGGAACCATCCCAGCATTTGCCTGGACCGATTTAGCGAAATCACGGGAAACCTAAATCTTGACGGCTGGACACGAGTTTCAACCGTCGTCCTGCTGAATGCGAGACCAAAATGGTAACCACTGCACCGTCTCGCTCAGTGAAATTTTATTGGGTCAAAAATTTTAAACTAGTGCGTGTACTCAGTATCTCCATTTCCAGAGATGAAGAATGTTAATGTTAGAATTAGGGATTATTCCAGAGTAAATGCGATGTAAGATAATTTAAATAAGATAAAATATGTGACACATTAACTAATTACCAAAGACAAATTACAACTTTTGTACATAGAAGAAAATAACTGAAGAATAAACTTTGTTGACATATTCCAAAGATGTGGCTGAACAAAATAATATTTTCTTTCTTAGGTCCTAAATTACAAACAGATATTATTTCCTTTAGTTCAGTTACTGAAGTTTCTCGTCGTGTTAATTTTTTTTTTTACTTTGTACACTCACAGCTGCTTCACTCACCTGCTTAATATCACTATTATATATTATCTGTTTGTAATGTAGGACCTACGAAAGAAAAGATTATTTTGTTCAGCCACATCTTTGGAACATGACAACAAAGTTTACCGTTCAGTTAATTTCTTCTGTGTACACCAGTTGTAATTTGCCTATAGTCATTACATAATCTGTCACATATTTTATCTTATTCACGTAATCTTACATCGCTTTACATTGAATAAAGTAAGCAGGAGATACGGCAAGAAAGGAAGAATGAATTGACTGTTGGTGTTAATAACGATCATCCTCCTTTACCTCCTCTGCATTACTGCAGATGACGTGTCACTGAGAGCCGGCCGAAGTGGCCGTGCGGTTAAAGGCGCTGCAGTCTGGAACCGCGAGACCGCTACGGTCGCAGGTTCGAATCCTGCCTCGGGCATGGATGTTTGTGATGTCCTTAGGTTAGTTAGGTTTAACTAGTTCTAAGTTCTAGGGGACTAATGACCTCAGCAGTTGAGTCCCATAGTGCTCAGAGCCATTTTGTCACTGAGCACATTTGTTCTGTGCATGCGCCTAGTTGTTTCCTCTGCACTATTTGGAATACGAAGGTTCTGCTATAGTTCACTAACCAGCTGTCTTCAAGTTGATGTCCCCAGCGCAGAAAACAGCACACAGGTCGTAGGTTCTGTATCTTGAGGCTGAAACTGACTTTTAGCGAAGTTCTGTTCTGAAATAATGTATCACTTCTTTAGGATGCCTCTCGAGTATTTTAATGTAGCCACACGAGAATACTACACGATCTTAATACAACACCTTCTGATACAGCGAAGTAGATGATCAGACACAATGTTTACGAAAATGTATCTTTACACTATTTGTGGCACGTATCTGTGCCTCATGACTACCGGAGTGAATCTTTTTACTGGATACTGGCAAACACATCTTGCCACAGACAACATGACTGTACATCTCGACTGCCTAACCCGTGACGAACAGCCTGAAACACTTCGCGCGCCATACCAGAAAAGTCGTGACCCGAACGCTTCCGAAGTGCTTCGTCTGCAATTACGTCAGTCTTTTGTTTTTCATTTAAATTGTTTTTAATAATTCTAAAATTACTGATTGATAGTCAGCTGTTGAGAGATATTTATATTAAAAAGTGAAGTCATTCCAATGAGTAGTTTAACTAATAATAATAATAATAATAACTATACTTTAACGTTTTGGCGCCCTTGCTCCGAACACAGCAGCCAATCACAGAGCAGTAGCATTATGCAGGCGGTCTTTCTCACGGGAATGGTACCGAATCTAACATCTGTCACAGGTACCTCACACCACATTTCGTCATCTATATACTTGTTGCATCTCCACTGCTCTGGGAACAGCTTCTTGGAGCCTAATATGATGGCTGACTAAGCCAGAAATATTACAGAGATCTTGGGTTCGAATCCCGTTCGGGCACAGATTTTCACTCATCGACGCTGATTCCACGTAATGTCCCGATTCAGCTGACATCACTAATCCCTTTCTTTTCCTCCCCCCCCCCCCCCACCGTACAACTGCAATTTACATTTATGAGTATGGAATATGCTTTTCCCTCTTTCACTATCCTTTCATCGTACACGTATTTAGACCATACGCGTTTCACTTTATCTCAAGGCATCTTCAGTTGGCATTGTGACAAGGTTTTTCTTACGAATCTATTTGCAAAAACAGTTCTCATGTTTTAAGTTACTACTGTAAGGGGCAGTAATGAAAAGCAAACACTCACCACAACGGACCATGGAATGGTTCCATTCAAAAGTAATCACCCCACAAATTAAGACATTCATCTCAGTAAGAGACGAGACGATCGATTCCCGTTTCGTAGAACGCGGTTGGCCGCTGACGGATCCACAACCGCACCCTGTTGCACTTCCTCGTCCAACTGAAACCGACGTTCACAAACGTCTTTCTTCAGCTTCAAAAACTATGAAAATCACGCGGTGGAATATCCGGGCTGTTCAAATGGTTCAAATGGCTCTGAGCACTATGGGACTTAACATCTTAGGTCATCAGTCCCCGAGAACTTAGAACTACTTAAACCTAACTAACCCAAGGACATCACACACATCCATGCCCGAGGCAGGATTCGAACCTGCGACCGTAGCAGTCCTATCCGGTCTGTGCGGAGGATGTTGCAGTGTTTCCCGACCAAATCACTGAAGCGTAGCCTTACTCCAATTGGCGATGTGAGGGCGTGCGTTATCGTGACATTCTTCTTCGTCGCAATCAATGCGCAGTGCTGTGAAGACACTTTGCAGCACCTGTGACGCACCAGAAAGCCAAAACGCCCAGGGATGCTGTCGGACGGTATCAACTCGTTGCACGTTAATGCCCGTCCCCACACTGCCAATTTGTAGAATGCTACGCTTCAGCGATTTGGTTGGGAAGCACTGCGACATCCTTCGTACAGCCCGGATATTTCGCCGCGTGATTTTCACGTCTTTGGCGACCTAAAGAAAGACAGTCGTGGACATCGTTTTCAGTCGTACGAGTAAATGCAAAAGTGGATGCGGTTGTGGATCCGTAGCGACCAACCGCATTCTACCAAGCAGGAACTGATTGTTTCGTCTCCCAGTAGGATAAATGTCTTAACGCGTGTGCTGAATACTTTTGAGTGGAACGATTCCATGATGCCGCTGTGGCGGGTGTTCGGTTTTTATTTGATTATTCCTCGCATTAAACAGCATTAAATTACTATTATTACTCACGATTTTTGTTTCCTACATTATTCCTAATGTTCTTCTACACATATGTGTTCGCTTTTAGCGCACTGCATTTCACTGACTCTGAATATGAGTAATAATTGTAATTTAATATTGTTTAATAGTAGTAATCTAACTCAAGACAACCGTTAACGTTCTTGAAGAACAGATTTGTAAGACAAGCTGCATTATTACAGTGACCACTGTAGACGCTTTGAAATAAAGCAAAACGCTTATGAACCTAGTAAGAGTTCTGTTACAGTAGCAAAATACGGTGTATAACTGCAACTGCGAAAACTGGGCCTAACAACAAAAATTACAACGTATATGTAAATAATAATTTATCCACATTCGGTCTGGTTTTGTGTCCTTGATTTGATTTTGACGTACTGATAGGTTCCTAGTTTTGTTTCCCACATGATGCAGACTTTTAAAATGGAAACCATAAACATAAAATAATGAAGGTGGGCAAGCTAAAGCAAGTTCTTGACAGTGTCAGAGAACTTGGATTGGCGTACTGGCACTACAGGAAACAAGATTCAGGGACGAAATCGTGATGGAATCAGAGGGATATGTAATTCTCAAAGGGAAACCCGGTGTTGGGGGGCCAAAGCAACCTTTTCTGTTTGGCATACCCTTCGTAGTTGATCGTAGATACCTGGATAGTATCAGTGCGTGGAAGGGCATAAACGAGAGGCTGTCATATCTGACAATGAAAATAGAAAACAAAACCTATACAACAGTAATGCACCTGCACCAACAAATGATAAGAACAAAGAAGACAAAGGAGGAACTGAACATTTTTGGTTTCTCTTTGGAAAACGTAGTGACAGATGTGGACAAAAGAGGAGTCACTATTTTGCTAGGAGATTATAACGCGCAAATAGGCACGGAAAGGAAGTTTAGAGGTCCTGTGGGGTGATTATACAGTCCACAAGAGAACAAAAAAGAATGGTGAGAGCTTAGTGGACCTGTGTAGGAGACACAAAAGATTCAAATGGCTCTAAGCACTATGGGACTTAACATCAGTCCCCTAGAACTTAGAACTACTTAAACCTAACTAACATAAGGACATCACACACATCCATGCCCAAGGCAGGATTCGAACCTGCGACAGTAGCAGCTGCGCGGTTCCAGACTGAAGCGCCTAGAACCGCTCGGCCACAGCTGCCGGCTAGGAGACACAAGATGAGAATAATGACCACCTATTACAGAGCTATGTCAAGTAAGGAAACAACGAGGGTCAGCCCTGGAAAGAGGATTGGGGAAAAACAGCTAAACCATGTAGCAATCCGTGACAAGAATCACTGAGAGATTATGAACACGAAAGTGAGGAAAAGTAGCGGGATGGAATCAGGTCACTGCCTTGTCGAAACAAAATGCAGATGGATACCCAAGAGAGAAAGGAAGCATAGAACCATAAACGCTCACAGAACCGACCTAGATCTTCTCAAAAAACACAGAGCAGAGTATGCAAAGAGAATGGTAGTTCAGAGTGATTGGAAGAGAGTGGGAGATATGATAGAAGAAGAGGCAGTGCGACTGGCTACTAACAACAAGAAGAGGAAGCATCAGTGTTGGACGGATGAATGTGATAATGCAGTCGAGACCAGGAGGAAAGCATGGGTGAAATGACAATCCTGTAAAAAGCAAGAAGACTGGCCGAACTTCCAGGATGTGAGAAAAATTGCTAGCAAAACGATCAGAAATGCCAAGAGAAGTAGACGGAATTAGGAGCTTGAAGAAGCAAACGCAGCCTCCAAGAAACACAAATCACGAGTCTTTTTCAGTGAAATGAAGAGCAGAATTAAAGGCTTCGAGGCAAAAGAACCCTTCGTAATACGACAAGATGGCGCAATAAAAATTGGCGAGAAAAAGGTGTGCAAGGAAATGGCTAGGTATGTTAGGGATCTGCTGAATGCAGAAGCACCGACAGTAAGGGGACACACTTACGCTCTAGGGACGAAAAAAAAAGTCATGATAGTCTACAGAATGCACCGACCAGGGCAGAAGTAGCAGAGGCAATTAAAAACCTCAAAAACAACGTCAGGCAATGATGGTCTCTGTGCTGAAGAGATCAAGTGGGGTGGGTCTGAAATAGAAATAATGGCTACCTGGAGAAATAAGAAAATACCCATAGACCGGAAAGAAGATATTATAATACAACCACACAAGAAAGGGGACAAGAAAGTACTGAATAACTACAGGGGCATCTCTCTCTTAAACACAGGGTACAAAGTTTTGTCGAGAATCTTACTGAACAGAGTTGAAGAACCACTGGGGCCGACAATAGGACAGTAACAGTGTGGCTTTAAAAAGGGAGGAACTGTACAGAACAGATATTTGGAATAAAAAGGATAATAGAACACAGACACAGGAAATGAAAAAAGACAATAGTGAGTGACATTTGTGGACTTCCAAAATGCCTGCGATTCAGTTGACATAGTTACTCTGCTTCATGTGTTGTAAGATAGAGGACTGGACGCTACAACACACCCAATAATAAAGGAAACGTTAAGCGGCACTACTGTCAGACAGCTTGGAAATAAAAACAGGAGTCCGGCGAGGGGATGGACTGTCACCGATTTTGTTTAACCTGGTTTTGGACGAAGTAGTGAGACAGTGGAGACAACCAAATAGTAACATGAAGATCAAAGGTCTGCAAATAGGGTACAAAAAAAAGCACTCCGTCTTCAGGCCACAAGTGGCCCATCGGGGCCATCCGACCGCCGTGTCATCCTCAGCTGAGGATGCAGATAGGAGGGGCGTGTGGTCAGCGCACAGCTCTCCCGGTCGTTGTGATGGTTTTCTTTGACGGAGCCACTACTATTCGTTAGAGTATCTCCTCAATTGGCATCACGAACCTGAGTGCACCCCGAAAAATGGCAACAGCGCATGGCTGTCCAGACGGTCACCCCTCCAAGTGCTGGACACGCCCGACAGCGCTTAACTTCAGTGATCTGACGGGAACCGGTGTTGCCAGTGCGGCAAGGCCGTTGCCAAATAGTGTACAAGGTCAAACATAATCCAACAGTGGACTGCCTGGCATTCGCAGACGGCATAGCACACTTAAATGAGACAGAAGAAGAGGCAAAGACAGCACTAAAAATGTAGCCAAAACAGCAGAAAAGGTCGAACTGAAGATTGCATATAAGACGACCAAGACATTGAACACTGAGTCTGACTGGAAGATAAATGGCCAAGTGGTTGGGAAAGTCAACAGTTTTCGTTATTGGGGGGAGTAGATAAGTGGTGGCATACAGAGCAACAGTAGCGCAGTAGAAAGGGCGCAGCTTTTCCAGAAGCTTCGGTATGAGGTAAAAACAACATATCTGTTACGGAATGCCAAATTGCGACATTACACAGAAATTGTAAGAAGTGCTGCTCTGTATGCATCAGAAACAATCACGCCCGGAAAGAGAACTTGTATACAATTGGAGAAGGAGGAATGGGAAGTTTTGAGAGACATCTGGGGCACCAAAAAACATGGGGATATCTGATAATGATCGTATGGCATTGTTGGCCCGGAGGCCCCATGCGGGGCAGTTCGGCCGCCGTATTACAAGTTCTTTTTAGTTGACGCCACTTCGGCGACTTGCTTCGTCAATTATGATGAATGACACACAACACTCAGTCATCTCGAGGCAGAGAAAATCCCTTACTTCCCTGTGAATCGAACCCGGGACCCAGTGCGCGAGAATCGAGAACGCTACCGCAAGACCACGAACGGCGGACATGGGCATATCTGGATACACAGAACACGACAGGAACAATAAGAAAATATTGAACCCATATCGAGCGAGATATGGAAGAGGAGGTTACGATTTGTTGGGCACATTATGAGGATGGACGAGGAGAAGTTGACTAAGAAGATACGGAATGCAACACGTCACACGGGAAGCAACTGGGTGAAGGAAGTCAAATATGACTGGAAGGCTGTAGGAATAAAAGAAAGGAGTCTGCAGGCAGTAGTACAGGACAGGGAAAAGTATAAAGGGTTGGTGGATGGTCACAGGTGGCCGGAAACCAAAATCAAAGTTGTCTTAACAGAAGACGAAAGAAACAGAAGAAGCGAGAGAATGAGGTGGTATTGGGAAGAAAGAAGACGTGCAAAACAAGCCACAAGTGATCCTGAAGGGTCCTAACGAAGCAAAGGAGAATTTATCCACTTCATTGGTTGTTGAGCTACGTGGCTGTGGATTTTATTACGTTTAGAGATACAGCAACCAACGTACGTAGTTTTATTTATACCATTCCGTTTTTCGGACCTTCACACGTCTTCAATTGCCGTAATACGTACTTGAATCTTCAGCTATTTTTGTAATATTCTAAATAGTTTAATTAATCAGTCACTACTGCGGTTATTAAATAACCATTCATAGAGTCAGAACATTCATGCTAAGTAATTTAAATTTACACTAGAAATAGTACTTTCACAAAGTGTTAGTAAAATGTAAATTTGACCATAGGTATAGTTTTTGTTGTAAACAATGCCGTTAATCGGCAACAACGCGGATTATGCGCTGTTTTTGTGTAACATACAAATGAAAAAGTGTTTGTGCCACGATTATAAATGCGACAATCGGAACAACAAGCAAGGTAAAAAGTCAGATCTAACGACTAATAAATCGTGGATATACAACTCTACATCTAAATCTACATATTCCGCAAGCCACCTGACGGTGTGTGGCGGAGGGTACCATGAGTACCTCTATCGGTTCTCCCTTCTATTCCAGTCTCGTATTGTTCGTGGAAAGAAGGATTGTCGGTATGCCTCTTTGTGGGCTCTAATCTCTCTGATTTTATCCTCATGGTCTCTTCGCGAGATATACGTAGGAGGGAGAAATATACTGACTGACTCCTCGGTGCAGGTATGTTCTCAAAACTTCAACAAAAGCCCGTACCGGGCTACTGAGCGTCTCTCCTGCAGAGTCTTCCACTGGAGTTTATCTATCATCTCCGTAACGCTTTCGCGATTACTAAATGATCCTGTAACGAAGCGCGCTGCTCTCCGTTGGATCTTCTCTATCTCTTCTATCAACCCTATCTGGTACGGATCCCACACCGGTTACCATATTCAAGCAGTGGGCGATCAAGCGTACTGTAACCTACTTCCTTTGTTTTCGGATTGCATTTCCTTAGGATTCTTCCAACGAATCTCAGTCTGGCATCTGCTTTACCGACGATCAACTTTATATGATCATTCCATTTTAAATCACTCCTAATGCGTACTTCCAGATAATTTATGAAATTAACTGCTTCCAGTTGCTGACCTGCTATATTGTAGCTAAATGATATGGGATCTTTCTTTCTATGTATTCGCAGAACATTACACTTGTCTACATTGAGATTCAATTGCCATTCCCTGCACCATGCGTCAATTCGCTGCAGATCCTACTGCATTTCAGTACAATTTTCCATTGTTACAACCTCTCGATATACCACAGCATCATCCTCAAAAAGCCGTAGTGAACTTCCGATGTCATCCACAAGGTGATTTATGTACATTGTGAATAGCAACGTTCCTACGACACTCCCCTGCGGCACACCTGAAATTACTCTTACTTCGGAAGACTTCTCTCCATCGAGAATGGCATGCTGCGTTCTGTTATCTAGGAATTCTTTAATCCAATCTGATAATCCATATACTCTTACTTTGTTCATTAAACGACTGTGGGGAACTGTAGCGAACGCCTTGCGGAAGTCAAGAAACACGGCATACTCGCGAAGTATAGTAGCTAAATAAAACTGTTATTTTGTTCTAGACAGCTGCAGCATCCCAATCAGTGTCGATGTTTGAACGGTACACTAACTGAAGATTGAAATATGTATTACGCCAACTGATGATGGGCGAGAGCCGGAAACGCGTATTGGCATTAATAAAAATACATAAACATTAGGTGGGAGCTGTATTTCTTACAGTAACATATTTATAATAACACATGGAACAGATAAATACGTAAATGTGCGATATTCCTTTAAATGCAAGACTGTTGTTACCACCGGCATAAGGAGGTGCGAGTCGTCACAACAAAGAACACACAAAAAGCTAAGCGAAAATAATTATATTGCAGAGTGCCAGGAACTTGACGTTACTATTGCGACACAGTGGTAACCCCAAATCGTATACGTACTGACGTGTGCTATTCCATTTCTACTACATATGTTAGAGAGGCTAAAATACAGAAATTGAAAATTTAAAAAAGTAAAGCTTAATTTTTAGGGTGCGGTAGTTTGATTATTATGATAGTTTAAAATTTTAAAAAAAATTGTTCAACTACGTTATAATAAAAGATTAGTAATGACGTACAATGAAAGACGAGACATAAGGCATTAGACCCAATAAAATGTAAAAGCTTGTGGTACAATTCCCATTGCGTCATGTATAGGACTGTTACGGTGCTCGCTTATGTCCAAGTCCGATCGATCTTAGTGCTGAGTTTTCACTCAGACGGCGCTTTGGCGTTAGGCGGTTGTTTCCGTGTGTGATCGCTGGCCGGAGCTTGACTGGAGGGGTGTAAGGAGGAAAGGGTGGCTGCCTTGTCGTGAAGACAGTTCGGCTCGGCTGGGGTTGTCTGTGTCTGGACGCTGAGTGGGGTCCGGTGGGAAGACCGGACCGTGATTTTACGGCGAATAGTGTGGACAGCGGCGTGGTGTGTCGTTTAACTTGATTCGCAAGGGGAGCAAAACTCGCCTGTTGTAGTTTGTCGAGCCTGAGTTTGAAATGCCTTCTTTGTGCGTCGGGATGCCATTTCGTCCTCCTGTCTCTCCGTCGCTGGGATTGCTATCCTCGTTTACCGTCCCATGGATGTATATCGATGGGGTACGCTGCTCTCCGTACTCTACTAGACGCTGGTGATGGAAGTGCGTCGTTCAGCGGCACATTAGTCTGGGTGCTTTATGTTTGATCTTCAAGTGCATAGTCTTCGAGTGGCACTCCTTAGAGAGTTTGCCTTGCGCTGTTAGATTGGAGTTTATTTTGTCTTGTGGTACTTCCGCTTTCCGTTAACGAAGGTTAAGCTTGATTCGGCACTCCATACGACGCTTGGCACCTCAGCAGGCGGGTCAGAGCTACCTTCGCGACTAAACGGAAGCCTTTGGACTGAGAGGTCTTGTGTTTGCATATTGTTCATAAATTGTTGTTTTGGTATTAAGTTGGCTGAGGTTTCTTATGGATTTCCCGGCATTTGGTCTGTTGTCCGGCCCGGGCTAGGTCTCGTTATTTTAAAAGTCGGTCCTTGTTTTGGCTTAGTACGACTTTGGTTTACTGCCTGGTGGTTCTGGTAGTGCGCCGGGTCGCTGTGGTAGTGTTGCATTTTGTATGGGGCTGTGTGCTCGGAGCCGTGGAGTACCATTTGCGTGAACTACTTCACTGGGGACTACTGATCGGGCCATTTTTGGTCCTCTGCTGTATAAAATGATTTTCTTATTATTTTAAAGTAACATTATCACTTAAATGATTTAATTCTTGTTGCGTTAATTGCAACTTGGGTACCGTAAACTGAGGTTACTTGGACCCAAGAAGTGAAAATTTTTGTATATTTAGTAACCTAGAACGATTAATTATGCCGATATCCTAAATTCTTTTATATTTGTGATATTTTTGTAGCAGTTGACATCTGTTTCAGACCAAATTTTATTTTTTGTATGTGAGTAAAAAATTTATGAAATTTGGGTCCAAGTAACTCCAGGGTTTGGCTAACATGAACCCACACATTATTTTCCTTGTAAAAAACAGTTTAAATTTGCATCCAGTCCAAGTAGGACCTGGGCTCTGGAAATAAAGACATTTACAGATATTTTGGTGTGAAGAATGTTCATTTAATTTGACATTTAATTGCAAAATATTCAAAAAATACATAATAAACTGTATTCACTGGTTTACACTATTGTAAATATTCATAATAATAAATTATAGTGTACAATAAAGTTAATTTGTGGTCACTGAAAACAAACCGCTTCTAATGAAAGTGGGTGGGTTAATTTTTCTTTTAATGTCACACCACTTGTAGAATAAAATGTCCTTTTCTGAAGGCCATGCCCAGGCTTTCCTTGTTGGTTTCATGCAGTCAACAATGGCACCGTTGTCGCAGACAGTTATTACTTGACCCGGAAATAAAACATTGTTCCAAGCCACAAGAACACTACCCTCCTCTTGTAAGGAACCTTTTAGCATTTCGTCGTCTTCTTTGTTATCGTTCTCTGGAAGATTACTGTGAAGGGGTGGCATACAAATTTCATCTTTAGAAGAAAGTAAATCGCTTTCTCAGGAGTCCCTGAGACTATAATATCAACAGTGTACGAATGATTTAATCAAATAAATTGACACAATGATATACATTATTTTGCAGTGAAATTTAGAAGTGTGTAATCAAAATATAACGCTTGGGGCTACTTGAGCCCACTGCTGGGCTGGGGTCCAAGTAACCCCATTATTAGGTTATAAGCACACTGTTCCACAAATATATCAATTTTACTGGGCGTTCTTTATCTACATAATTAGAACAATAGTTATTTTGTTAGGGAATGTGTATAAAACATCAATTTTACTTTACCTTGCATGCAACTCCAGTGGAAAACGCGGTGAAAGTGGAAGTTTTCCGGCAGCGACAATCCTTGGTTTCACTACACAACAATGTAACGTTAGCTGTGAGAAGGTGCTAAAAGCAGAGGCAATGCAGAGGGCACTGGGCGCTAGCTAGTGCTGCTACCTGTCGACGAAATGGTCAATCAGCTGTGCATGTGCATTACAGCACACCCAGGACTGATTTGAAACATTTTTTTGTTTTGGGTCCAAGTTACACCCCAGAGCTCAAGTAACCTCAGTTTACGGTACTGAGAAATTTGGTAGTGTAATTACGGAAGATTTAATAGTGGCACATGCCCCTTTACCTGTTTCGTAATCTGTTAATTACCGAAAGACCTTAAGCTCATAGATGACGTGATTTTCTTAAATTATTGTATTTTTATGTCACGTTATTGCTTTTTCTTTTAATTTGCTGATCACTGGTGTACTGTTTCAAGTATTAAAATGTTTCAGGTAGCTATTACTTGGATGGAACGCGCGAAACCGCAACGGAGAGAGTAGTTGCGTGCCTTATGTGTCCGTTGTTGGCGCGGCCTGATGTCCGTTGTTCGTTTTGGGGCACCTGACAGTGAGTTAAGTATCGTGTTGCCTCCTCCCTTGCGGCCCCGTCGTGTTCTTCTCATAAACATTTCCTTCAAGGCATTTTAGTTAATTTTATGCTAGTATTATTTTAATTTCTTGGTAAAATTGTGCGGCCTTCCTTAGGCACACTGTTTGTCATAGCGGAGTTGACGTGCCATTGTACTTTCTTAAACTCCATTGTGTGTGCCCTTCGTGATACATATTGTTTGTCATAATAGATTTGAGTATGGCAATTATAATGTCTCACATATTATGATGTGCGTGTGTAATGGTGCAATAAATGGATGATTGTTATTTCTGATTTGGCGCCATTCATGCCTCCTTTCTTGTCCCTATTGGTACGCTATCCTTGTACTTGTGTTGGTAAGCCACATCAAGGACTATGGATGTAAGTTGAAGCCTTCGTGGATGTCACACTCGAAGTTTACTGCACCTAGTTGTTTTCTTCAAGATCACGTAGCCTTCACCTTCCAAACAGTGTTGCTTTTTTGTAAATCAAAGTTCAATTATTGAACGAGACCGCGTGTGGGTATTACGTGGGAGCGAGTGAGTAAGCTACAGACGGCCGCGCTGGGCCGCCTACGCGCTATGCGCATTGCAGTGCATCCCTGACGTGGACCAATCCCGTCTGCACCGGAACCGGCTGGCTCGCGGGCGGCGTCGATTGGTCGAGGGGCGTGCTCAGCGCCGCAGCATCCCACCAGATGCGGCGTGGACCGCGGCATTGGTGGGGGCAGCGGAGGGGAAGTGTTCTGTTGCGTGGGGGAGGGAGGCAGCGGCTGCAGCGGTGCTGGCATCTGCGGGTGCTCTCGCGACACACCGACATAGGTTGGCATCACTGGCTGCAGCTGTCAGCGCGCACAGATGGGCGACTCCTGTAGCCGACTTCCTTTAGCAAAGCAACAAGAAATTACAATTTCTGTCTAATTTGTGGTGTCAACAGGGAAAAAAGTGAAATATAAAGAAGTATTAAAGAACTTCCTAAGCAAAGCGTTTAAAAAACTGTCACAACTGTCAGCAACTACACCGGCCAACAAACTACCCAACAACACTGCAGAAATACTGAATTCAGTGTTCCGAAACTGTTTCACTGCGGAAAATCGTAACACGGTCCCTGACTTCAGCCGTCGCACGGACGCCAAAATGGAAAATATTGAAATAAACGATATCGGAATTGAAAAACAACTGCTATCACTTAGTAGCGGAAAAGCATCCGGACCAGACGAGATACCCTTAAGATTCTACAGTGATTATGCTAAAGAACTTGCCCCCTTTCTATCAGCAATTTATCGTAGATCGCTGGAAGAACGTAAAGTACCTAGCGACTGGAA
This sequence comes from Schistocerca piceifrons, assembly GCF_021461385.2. NCBI lineage: Eukaryota > Metazoa > Arthropoda > Insecta > Orthoptera > Acrididae > Schistocerca > Schistocerca piceifrons. The sequence goes on from NC_060143.1 coordinate 235,616,065, forward strand.
GAAAGCGCAGGTCGTTCCCATTTTCAAGAAGGGTCATAAATCAGATGCGAATAATTATAGGCCTATTTCGCTTACGTCAATCTGTTGTAGAATAATGGAACATGTTTTGTGTTCTCGTATTATGACGTTCTTAGATAATACAAATCTCCTTCATCATAACCAACATGGATTCCGCAAACAGAGATCATGTGAAACTCAGCTCGCCCTATTTGCCCAAGAAATTCACAGTGCCGTAGACACTGGCGAGCAGATTCATGCCGTATTCCTGGACTTGAGGAAGGCATTTGATACGGTTCCGCACTTACGTTTAGTGAAAAAAATACGAGCTTACGGAATATCGGACCAGGTTTGTGATTGGATTCAGGATTTCCTAGAAGAAAGAACACAACATGTCATTCTTAACGGTTCAAAATCTGCAGATGTAGAGGTAATTTCGGGAGTACCGCAGGGAAGCGTGATAGGACCTTTATTGTTTACAATATACATAAATGACTTAGTTGACAACATCGGTAGCTCCGTGAGGCTATTTGCGGATGACACGGTTGTCTACAAGAAAGTAGCAACATCAGAAGACTCGTACGTACTCCAGGAGGACCTGCAGAGGATTAATGCATGGTGCGACAGCTGGCAGCTTTCCCTAAACGTAGATAAATGTAATATAATGCGCATACATAGGGGCAGAAATCCATTCCAGTACGATTATGCCATAGGTGGTAAATCATTGGAAGCGGTAACGACCGTAAAATACTTAGGAGTTACTATCCGGAGCGATCTGAAGTGGAATGATCACATAAAACAAATAGTGGGAAAAGCAGGCGCCAGGTTGAGATTCATAGGAAGAATTCTAAGAAAATGTGACTCATCGACGAAAGAAGTAGCTTACAAAACGCTTGTTCGTCCGATTCTTGAGTATTGCTCATCAGTATGGGACCCTTACCAGGTTGGATTAATAGAAGAGATAGACATGATCCAGCGAAAAGCAGCGCGATTCGTCATGGGGACATTTAGTCAGCGCGAGAGCGTTACGGAGATGCTGAACAAGCTCCAGTGGCGGACACTTCAAGAAAGGCGTTACGCAATACGGAGAGGTTTATTATCGAAATTACGAGAGAGCACATTCCGGGAAGAGATGGGCAACATATTACTACCGCCCACATATATCTCGCGTAATGATCACAACGAAAAGATCCGAGAAATTAGAGCAAATACGGAGACTTACAAGCAGTCGTTCTTCCCACGCACAATTCGTGAATGGAACAGGGAAGGGGGGATCAGATAGTGGTACAATAAGTACCCTCCGCCACACACCGTAAGGTGGCTCGCGGAGTATAGATGTAGATGTAGAACGAGAGGGCTGCTGTTGACTGTTGACTTTAAGACGCAGCAACACAGCGCGGCAAGACTCGAGGACGGAGCTGTAGCACACGGACGAATGAGGCATCCATCTGCACAGTGTCACCTTCCCAGGACACTAGAACACTATCCGAAAATATCACGAATGGACGATAATCTCGAATATGGAGCTTGGAAGACGTGCATCTCCTAAGTGAAATTACAGTATTTGGTTTTTTATGCATTCATGGATTTTTGCCGCGCGGGATTAGCCGTGCGGTCAGCCGGAACGGTAACTCAGCGTGTTCGGTCAGAGGGTTAGCTGCTCTCTGAAACAAAAGAAACTGAGTTAATAGATAAAGAACGAACTGAAACGGGTGTCTTTCGACGTCCGCCCCGAGCATATACAACGAACGAAAACGAACAAAATGAGAATTAAAAAAGAAAAAAAAGCGGTCTAAGGCGCTACAGTCGTGGACTGTGCGGCTGATCCCGGCAGAGGTTCGAGTCCTCACTCGGGCATGGGTGTGTGTGTTTGTCCTTAGGATAATTTAGGTTAAGTAGTGTGTAAGCTTAGGGAATGATGACCTTAGCAGTTAAGTCCCATAAGATTTCACTCACATTTGAACATTGATTTTTGTTACCTTTTCCCTACTCCTTTTGATTCCGTTACTGTGTCGTTTGCACGGCATAAATTTTAAAATGCTGAACAACAAAATGAAAATAATTTTCTTAAAGTACAGAGTTATGCATCTGTCGAAAGGAAATTTGGTTTATAAGAACTGCAACATCTGCAATACAAGTTTCACTTGTCATTTTCTTAAAATAGACCAGAAAGACGCAGCAGATGACTCATACGTCTCGAAACATGTGGAAAAAATAAGAAAAGGAAAAATATTGTGTTATTAATCCAGATTCCATTAGTAAAGACGGAAAAACATCAGTTTTTTCCGATCGGCGCAAGGTTTAAATTAAAAAAAAATGTCGTGTGACTAGGGCCTCCCGTCGGGTAGATCGTTCGCCGGGTGCAAGTCTTTCGACTTGACGCCACTTCGGCGACTTGCGCGTCGATGGGGATGAAATGATGATGATTAGGACAACACAACACCCAGTCCCTGAGCGGAGAAAATCTCCGACCCAGCCGGGAATCGAACCCGGGCCAACCGGTGCAAGGTGATTCCTGTTGAAAGCAACTCACATAAAGGCTGCATACATTACAGGGGTTCAAGCGCCAAATGATTTAATGAGTTGCATGGAGCCATACAGACACAAAACAGGATAAGGAAGACACATGGTTTTTATCCAATTATCCAGAGATAATAAAAAATAAAGAGACGTTAGGTTTTAATCGGGCAAAGCAACGCACCGGCCGTAGAAGTGAATGCAGCACATTGTAGCATTTTCAAGTTGTGGACGAAATTATAATTCTTCCGTGTGATATTCATAGTTGTTGCTGTATCTGTAGAAGAGATGGCAATGAATACAATGTGCATCTACATCTATCTACATGCTCACTCCACAAGCCACTGCACGGTGCGTGGCAGAGGGTACTCTAGACCACTACTAGTCATTTCCTTATCTGTTCCAAATAGAGCGAGAAAAAAATTTTCTATAGATTCCGTACGAGATCTAATTTCTAGCATCTTATCTCCGTGGACGTTACGTGAAATGTATGTTGGCGTCAGTAGAATCGTTCTGCAGTCAGATTCAAATGCCGATTATCTAAATTTTCTCAATAGTGTTCCTCGGAGAAAACGTTGTCTTCCCTCCAGGGATTCATATTTAAGTTCCCGAAGCATCTCCTTAATACTGGCGTGTTGTTCGAACCTACCGTTGACAAATCTAGTAGCCCGCTTTCTAGTAGCCCGCATCTGAACAGCTTAGATGTCTTCCTTTAATTCGATCTGATGCGGATTCCAAACACTCGAGCAGAACTCAAGAATAGGTCGCACCAGCATCTCCTTTACAGATTAGCCACACTTACTTAAAATTCTCCTATCATTCGACTTCCCTACCACAATCCTCACATGCTTTGTTCCATTTCATATCGTTTTGTAACGCTACACCCAGATATTTAACCGACGTGTCTGTGTCAAGCGAAACATTACTGATGGTGTATCCGAACATTACAGGTTTGTTTTTCCTACTCGTTGCTGTGGTCTTCAAACCGAAGGCTGGTCTGGTGCCTTTCTCCACGCCACACCATCCCAGTCAAGCCTTTTCACCTCCGAATAACTAGTTCAGCCTACATCCTTTGAATCTGATTGCTGTATTCACTTCTTGGGTTCATCTACGATTAGCTCCCCACCCTCCCCTCTCTCATACACATTTCCCTCCAGTATTAAATTGGTAATACCTTGATGTCTCACAATGTGTCCTGTCAACAGATCCCTTCTTCTAGTCAGGTTGTGCCACAGATTTCTTTTATTCCCAGTTTTATTTAGTACCTCCTCATTAGTTACGTATTTTACCGATTTAACCTTCAGGATTCTTCTGTAGCATTCTGTACCATTCTCTTGTAGCATTTTGTATCCTGCTTGTTCATGCAACATCAGTTATTTTGCTTCCAAACAGCAAAACCCCTCTACTACTTCAAGTATCTCGTTTCGTAATGTAATTCCCTCAGCATCACGTGATTTAAGTCGAGTAAATTCCATTACACTTGGTTTGCTTTTGTTGATGTTCATCTTGTATCCTCCTTTCAAGACACTGTATATTCCGTTGAATTGCTCTTTGGGGTCTCTGATGGAACTGCAATGTCATCGGCCTTGCTCAAATTTTTTTTTTTTTTTTTTAAGACTGAGGGTATTTGGCCTGTCTCATATATCTTGCGCACCAGATGCAAGTCTTATTTTATTGCTGGTTCTCCTAGTGCCATCAATAGTTTAGATTCAATGTCGTCTACTCCCAGGGCCTTGTTTGACTTAGGTTCAAATGGTTCAAATGGCTCTGAGCACTATGGGACTTAACTTCTGAGGTCATCAGTCCCCTAGAACTTAGAAATACTTAAGCCTAACTAACCTAAGGACTTCACACATATCCATGCCCGAGGCAGGATTCGAACCTGCGAACGTAGCGGTCGAGCGGTTCCAGACTGTAGCGCCTAGAACCGATCGGCCACTCCGGCCGGCTTGACTTAGGTGTTTGAGTGCTTTTTCACATTCTTCTCGCAGTGTCTACGTCCTCTTCCATTTCTATAATACTGCCCTCAAATATATCTCCATTGTATAGATGTTCTACACATTCCTTCCAACTTTCAGCTCTCCCTTCTTTGCCTTGGACTGGCTTTCCATTTGAGCTCTTGATATTCATATAGCTCCTTCTCTTTTCTCAAAAGGCTTCTTTAATTTTACTGTTGGCGATATCTATCCTTGTCTATATGTGTATATGCTTCCAAATGCTTACATTTGCCCTCTAGCCATTCCTCCTTAGCCATTTTTCACTTCCTTTCAGTCACAGTTTTTGGACATTTGTAACCCCTTTCGACTATAGCCTTTGCTGCATTTTTATAATTTTTCCTTTCATCAATTAACTTCAATATCTCCTATGATACTCAATGATTTCTACTAGCCCATATTTCTTTTTTTACCTATTTGATCCTCTGTCGCTTTCACTATTTTATCTCTCAAAGCTGCCCTATCGTCTTCTATTGTATTTTTTCCCCTGTTCGTGTCAATCGTTCCTAATGCTCCGTCTGAAACTCTCAACAGCCTCTTATCCAGGTACCACCTATTTAATTTCGTACATTTGCGCAAGTTATTCAGTTTTAATTTACAGTTTGTAACCTATAAATTGTGGTCAGAGTCCACATCTGCCCCAGGAAATATCATACAATTTAAAATCTGGTTGCGAAATCTCTGTCTTACCATTAAATAATTAATCCTGAAACTTCTGGTTTCTCCAGGTCTCTTCCACAAATATAACCTCCTTCCATGATACTTAAACCAAGTGTTAGCGATGTGTAAATTGAGCTCTGTGCAAAATTCTACATGGCCGCTTTCGCTTTGATCCTTACTCCAAGTCTATATTCAAATACTACACTACTGGCCATTAAAACTGCTACACCACGAAAATGACGTATTACAAACGCGAAATTTAACCGACAGGAAGAAGATGCTGTGATATGCAAATGATTAGCTTTTCAGAGCATTCAAATAAGGTTGGCGCCGGTGGCGACATCTACAACGTGCCGACATGAGGAAAGTTTCCAAGCGATTTCTCCTACACAAACACCAGTTTACCGGCGTTGCCTGGTGAAACGTTGTTGTGATGCCTCGTGTAAGGAGGAGAAATGCCTACCATGACGTTTCCGACTTTGATAAAGATCGGATTGTAGCCCATTGCGATTGCGGTTTATCGTATCGCGACATTGCTGCTCGCGTTGGTCGAGATCCAATGACTGCTAGCAGAATATGGAATCGGTGGGTTCAGAAGGGTAGAAAGTAACGCCGTGCTGGATCCCAACGGCCTCGTATCACTAGCAGTCGAGATGACAGGCATCTTATCCGCATGGCTGTAATGGATCGTGCAGCCACGTCTCGATCCCTGAGTCAACAGATGGGGACGTTTGCAAGACAACAACCATCTGCACGAACAGTTCGACGACGTTTGCAGCGGCATGGACTATCAGCTCGGAGACCATGGCTGCGGTTACCCTTGACGCTGTATCACAGACAGGAGCGCCTGCGATGGTGTACTCACCGACGAACCCTTGGTGCACGAATGGCAAAACGTCACTTTTCGAATGAATCCAGGTTCTGTTTACAGCATCGTGACGGTCGCATCCGTGTTTGGCGACATCGCGGTGAACGCACATTGGAAGCGTGTATTCGTCATCGCCATACTGGCATACCACCCGGCGTGATGGTATGGGGTGCCATTGGTTACACGTCTCGGTCACCTCTTGTTCGTACTGACGGCACTTTGAACAGTGGATGTTGCATTTCAGGTGTGTTCGACCCATGACTATACCCTTCATTGCCGGCCGAAGTGGCCGTGCGGTTCTAGGCGCTGCAGTCTGGAACCGCGAGACAGCTACGGTCGCAGGTTCGAATCCTGCCTCGGGCATGGATGTGTGTGACGTCCTTAGGTTAGTTAGGTTTAACTAGTTCTAAGGTCTAGGGGACTAATGACCTCAGCAGTTGAGTCCCATAGTGCTCAGAGCCATTTATACCCTTCATTCGATCCCTGAGAAACCCTACATATGAGCAGGATAAGGCACGACCGCATGTTGCAGGTCCTGTACGGCCTTTTCTGGATACAGAAAATGTTCGACTGCTGCCGTGCCCAGCACATTCTCCAGATATGTCACCAATTGAAAACGTCTGGTCATGGGTGGCCGAGCAACTGGCTCGTCACAATACGCCATTCACTACTCTTGATGAAATGTGGTATCGTGTTGAAGCTGCATGGGCAGCTGTACCTGTACACGCCATCCAAGCTCTGTTTGACTCAATGCCATCGTGTTGAAGCTGCATGGGCTGCTGTACCTGTACACCTCATCCAAGCTCTGTTTGCCTCAATGCCCAGGCGTATCAAGGACGTTATTACAGCCACAGGTGGTTGTTCTGGGTACTGATTTCTCAGGATCTATGCACCCAAATTGCGTGAAAATGTAGTCACATGTCAGTTCTAGTATAATATGTCTGTCCAATGAATACCCGTTTATCATCTGCATTTCCTTCTTGGTGTAGCAGTTTTAATGGCCAGTAGTGTAAATGTAATTGTAATGTGAAAATAAAAGAACTGTAGTGGAATACCTCCAATACCCGCAGCTCTCTTTCTCGCATTCCTTTCATCTTCTGTCTCTGAATCCCAGACAAAATTGTTATATACGTATAATTTTACCACTGTTGGCAACATAATTGTTGCAGTTAAGGTTTGGAACATGTCACCTGGTTACATAGGAGTGCGTGACACGAAAGGATTTGTGTACCTCTTGAACTATTTACTCTAACATATGCATTCTTCAACTAAACCAAAAATTCCACAATGATTTAAAACGTACTCTGAAATAACAGTGTTGTTTTGCATTATGTTCTTTGAACATTTGAATGATGCTTCTGTTTATGCTGTATGTTATTTGCACCCAGTAGACACCACCTATGTGTGTGGTTTGTATCGACATGTGCTAATAACACATGTGTTATTAATACATGTACGAAGTATGTGAGGAAAGTAATGAGAATGATTTTTTATTTATCAATTTTTTATTTTCTTCAAGCAACAATATTGTCCCATTAAAAGTATTTCCCTTCGGCAGCTACACAGCGGCGGAATCGTTGTTCCCAGTCTGGGTAGGATCTTTAACATGTCGGGTCACTTTGAATGTTCTCCAGAGACCTAAAATGACGACATTTTAAGACATTTTTCAATTTCGGGAAAAGAAAAATCTCACAAGGAATCAGATAAGGTGAATAGGGGGACTGTGGAACAATGAGAAGGCCTTTTAAGGTCAAAAATCATGTGATGGTTGTACGGCGCTGAAACTGTGGAAGGTATGAACACTCCACTCAACTCAAGCAGATCAACACTTGGTTGTCAGATCGCACGCAGTGTTCTCAGTCTCATTACTTTTCTCACGCACCACGTAAATTCACCTGCCGCGTGGAGTGACCGCGCGGTTTGAGGCGCCATGTCACGGATTGCGCAGCCCCTCCCGCCGGAGGTTCTAGTCCTCCCTCGGGCATGGGTGTGTGTGTGTGTTTGTGTGTGTGTGTGTTCTGTTGTTAGCGTAAGTTAGTTTAAGTAGTGTGTAAGACTAGGGACCGATGACCTCAGCAGTTTGGTACCTTAGGAATTCACACACATTTGAACATTTTTAAATTCATCTGATAATGGAAGTTTCAACCTTTGAAATGCTGTGCGGATATAAACAAACAGCGGCTGGTAACAGTAAACTTGTTTCATTCGGTAGCGTGGTTCTTTAGAAATAAATTTTAATTAGAGAAAGACTTTATTCTCATTCCGTAGTTTCATTTTGCTTGTAATCATTTTAAACGAACTGAGAAAACGACTGACTGCCCAGTGATAGACTGAAGTCGAGCTTTCAGAATGCGGCTGCCCTTCGAGGCGGTACTTCTCTCGCTTGTACGGAAGACCGCACGTCGCGCCACTGCTGTTTGTTTCCACCAGACTGAAGCCTCGGCACACAGACCGTGCACCCCAACGTGGAGAGCTGAGCGTGCCGAGTTTCTCACAACACAGCGTCGAATAGCTCTTTCGGGAGTCTTTCCGAGCGTGCAGAGCAATACCTAGCGTGTCAGATATTCTGAACGTGCGTGTGAACGTTGTCGCAATACGCCACTTACGTCAAATGCACGCCATCTCCCTTCACTAGAGTCGCGAGGTACCATATTGGTATTCATTTGTAGCCCATATGTATATATGCCGTTTCTGAGAACTAGACTATTGAGGACTCTCGAAAACCCGTCGTTAATCGTATGATTCGTTGTAATAAAATGACGAGAAACAATATTCGAGGTACAAGAATTATTGTAACTTGCGTATTATGGGAGTATTCCGTCTGAGCCGGCCGGTGTGGCCGAGCGGTTCTAGGCGCATCAGTCTGGATAGCGCGACCGCTAAGGTCGCAGGTTCGAATCCTGCCTCGGGCATGGATGTGTGTGATGTCCTTACGTTAGTTAGGATTAAGTAGTTCTAAGTTCTAGGGGACTGATGAGCTCAGATGTTAAGTCCCATAGTGCTCAGAGCAATTTGGACCATTCCGTCTGAAGGCAACGGCACGTTGAAGATATATCAAAAACGCACTTCGTACAATTTATTATAATTAAATTTCAGTCAGTAACATATCTACGATTTATGCTTTCAGGTGCTGGTAAGACGTTAGGTATGGTCATACGTGCTTCGGACTCTGTTCAATGCAATGAGTAACGTCACAGATCCACAAAGAAGAATGTGGTATGTCAGTGGTTACATCTACATCTACCTTTATACTCCACAAGCCACCCAGCGTTGTGTGGCGGAGGGCACTTTACGTGCCACTGTCATTACCTCCCTTTCCTGCTCCAGTCGCGTATGGTTCGCGGGAAGAACGACTGCCGAAAAGCCTCCGTGCGCGCTGGAATCTCTCTAATTTTACATTCGTGATCTCCTCCGGAGGTATACGTAAGGGGAAGCAATGTATTCGATACCTCATCCAGAAACGCATCTTCTCGAAACCTAGTGTCCCTCTACATCCAAAGTTTTTTCTTATTCTAACCTTCGCGTTTTTAATAGGTTCTGATACTTTCTTATTAGTTTAATATAAGTATTCAACATAATTTCGATTTTATGTAAATACACTCCTGGAAATTGAAATAAGAACACCGTGAATTCATTATCCCAGGAAGGGGAAACTTAATTGACACATTCCTGGGGTCAGATACATCACATGATCACACTGACAGAACCACAGGCACATAGACACAGGCAACAGAGCATGCACAATGTCGGCACTAGTACACTGTATATCCACCTTTCGCAGCAATGCAGGCTGCTAGTCTCCCATGGAGACGATCGTAGAGATGCTGCATGTAGTCCTGTGGAACGGCTTGCCATGCCATTTCCACCTGGCGCCTCAGTTGGACCAGCGTTCGTGCTGGACGTGCAGACCGCGTGAGACGACACTTCATCCAGTCCCAAACATGCTCAATGGGGGACAGATCCGGAGATCTTGCTGGCCAGGGTAGTTGACTTACACCTTCTAGAGCACGTTGGGTGGCACGGGATGCATGCGGACGTGCATTGTCCTGTTGGAACAGCAAGTTCCCTTGGCGGTCTAGGAATGGTAGAACGATGGGTTCGATGACGGTTTGGATGTACCGTGCACTATTCAGTGTCCCCTCGACGATCACCAGTGGTGTACGGCCAGTGTAGGAAATCGCTCCCCACACCAAGATGCCGGGTGTTGGCCCTGTGTGCCTCGGTCGTATGCAGTCCTGATTGTGGCGCTCACCTGCACGGCGCCAAACACGCATACGACCATCATTGGCACCAAGGCAGAAGCGACTCTCATCGCTGAAGACGACACGTCTCCATTCGTCCCTCCATTCACGCCTGTCGCGACACCACTGGAGGCGGGCTGCACGATGTTGGGGCGTGAGCGGAAGACGGCCTAACGGTGTGCGGGACCGTAGCCCAGCTTCATGGAGACGGTTGCGAATGGTCCTCGCCGATACCCCAGGAGCAACAGTGTCCCTAATTTGCTGGGAAGTGGCGGTGCGGTCCCCTACGGCACTGCGTAGGATCCTACGGTCTTGGCGTGCATCCGTGCGTCGCTGCGGTCCGGTCCCAGGTCGACGGGCACGTGCACCTTCCGCCGACCACTGGCGACAACATCGATGTACTGTGGAGACCTCACGCCCCACGTGTTGAGCAATTCGGCGGTACGTCCACCCGGCCTCCCGCATGCCCACTATACGCCCTCGCTCAAAGTCCGTCAACTGCACATACGGTTCACGTCCACGCTGTCGCGGCATGCTACCAGTGTTAAAGACTGCGATGGAGCTCCGTATGTCACGGCAAACTGGCTGACACTGACGGCGGCGGTGCACAAATGCTGCGCAGCTAGCGCCATTCGACGGCCAACACCGCGGTTCCTGGTGTGTCCGCTGTGCCGTGCGTGTGATCATTGCTTGTACAGCCCTCTCGCAGTGTCCGGAGCAAGTATGGTGGGTCTGACACACCGGTGTCAATGTGTTCTTTTTTCCATTTCCAGGAGTGTATATGTGCGCACTTATTGACGAGTGAGTTTGTGCGATGGCTTAATATACAGGACAGCTTGCACTACTAGTAGTAAGATATTTTGCCCTTTTTTTCTTTTAAGTTTTGTAATTCACATGTTGTAAAGATTCTGCTGCTGAACAAGAGCAGTGATCAAGTTAATATGATCTTAGGTTTCACTGAAAAGTGGGAATGATGAGATAATTTTTACTTAATTTGGAGAACTATTGTAAAGTTGTATCGCACTATTTGTAATGGGAGTTTGATAAGCCGATGTCCTTATTGACTGGGAGTGGGTAGTTTTCATTTTGCCTATTAAAGACGGAACAACGAGGCTAGCATAACGACAATAGGGGAAATATGCATTTTAGGAGAGCAACTGTAGGAATTTTACGCACGCCCATTTCGTAAACAGTGTGACTCATAAACCGGAAACAGCTGACGACTGTCAGTGGAGCACGTTGTGATCACGTATACCACCTTGGGGCCCACGTACCTATGCACAAGCCGCTCGTTTCTGAGCGTTCGGCACCACGTTGAACTCGGCACACTCAACGTTGACGTCCAAAAGAACTGTCCGCATGCTGACGGCTTAACGGTTGTAAGATGTCGTGGTCTCCTGACCTTCATTGCTTACATATTCCGCCCTCACAATCATATTCCACACATCAAGACGCTTCATTCGAATCCAAACTCGATTAGATAAAGTCAATGTTGTATGAATTCATGTAAATGATATGCAAATAGCAAGTGCACACTGGGGTTGAAATACTCGAGGCTGGCGTACACACATACATTCCAGACACGACGGTCACAGGAGCTTTTAGTTCGAGGGAAGCAGACCACACACCAGCAGGCCGGTCCCTTCAGAGGACGAGTCAACCTCGGCCGCCCGTGCAGCAGACAGCGTGTGCCCGAGTGAAAGGGGGAACAACGCCGTGTTTGGCTTAAAAGCAAATTCCTTTACACTGTGTGGCAGCGTCCAGCCTATGCATTCTTTACACATAGCAGGCAGTTTCAGAGATTTTCACAGGGGGACAGCAAACGCCAAACGCCGATACCACAGGTTTCCAGATTGGTCACCTTAAACGAAACGTCATTCTCCTGTTTTAGCAGAGCAATGCTGATTGGCAGACGATATTTATGACGCCTTGAGCTGAAGGAGTAATGGAAGAGACTGAAAGATATACCCCTTCACGTCTGCCATGGAGAGGCGCCGTTCCGTTGTCGCTCTTGGAGCGAGGAACAAGTCTCTCCTCAGTACTTCACTGGGAGAGCACCTCTGTCGAGAGCGAATCGACGTGCGACTCTATATTGAGTCCTTGGGATTAAGCGTTGTTAACTGTGTTGGCCGACACACTTATTGTGCGGTGTGAACGGACAGAGTTATAGTTAAACGCCTGCGAGCGAATTTTTGAGTGGCATTGCGGTGGACTGGTTATCTGACCAGTGTACCACGCCAATAGTTAGACTAAGGGCGAATAGGAATCCTTGACTTCATCAGGGCGTAGGGAGAGTTTGATTGGCGAAGGTCAATCCAGATAGAACGAGAGTTATCTTATTTGTCAGCAGCGAGCGGCACAGACAGCAGTCATTGCTGCTTATGGTATTGTGCGCCACAGCCATTGCGAGCCCCATATTTCCTCCACAACAGTACACTTCACTGCATTTCACACACGACAGCCTCGACCGTACCTTAGCAACATGCCGTCCTCACAAGGTGGTCGCTTTCAGGACAGAGGGCTCGCTCAGAGGGGCAGAAGTCTGAGGCCTGGAGTGGGCGGCGCGACTGTTGCGGGCAGGAGATGGGTGCCTCGCCGCGGCAAATCCGCTTAGCGCCGCTGCGAAGCCGCACTTGGGCTCAAGTACCTGCCGGCGACCGCCTGGCCTCACGTCAGGTCACGGGCAGACCGCGCATGTGCTGACTGCCAGGTCACTCCCGTACCAGTAGGCTATACGGTGCTGCGTGTTTCTCACATATAAGGTTCGTCTGAGCAGTTACCAGAAAGCGCCAGACAACAGGCTGTACTGCGCATGCGCAGCTACGATGACGTAGGCAGCCCGTGCTTGGTGCTTGCTCTGCTCATACGCTTTACGTCCTATTTCTGGTGGGGCATCACGTGACCATGTGTAGCCGTGCGGCATGTTGTTGAGAGGACATACTGAGTTGTACTTAGAGCAATTGTTTTATCATGTCCCACACCAATAAATGATGCAAATAAGGAAGCAGTTCTTGGCAAAATATCATTTCAAAATTAGACTCCACAGCTCGAAGTACCATAAAATTTTACTAAGGGGTGACTTTGACAGATTTTTCTTTTTTTGAAATTCGTACCCTGCAATATTGTTATGTAGCATTTCCAACAGGTTTACATCTACACAGCACTGCAAAAAGCTAGTAGGATGGAATACAAATTTCTTGCAACAAAAAAAAAAAACAGACAGTTTCTTGTGTAGCTTACACCGAAATGAAAGACAATAAATTTCAGGACTATTTCAAAATGTGAAAAAATTAACACGGTTGTCTGTGGGGCAAAGAAACTGTAGAACTCACAGTTTATATTCTACTCTAGGAATAAATATGAAGCCATGTGCGGAGTTAAAACGATAAAACACGGTATACTGCCAGCCTACAATTTACCATAGAATGTCATTCTATAAATTTAAGACGTAAACACAAATTTAAGAAATAACTTCAGGCCTAGTGGAAGTACTAGACAAGTGCCTTGTGATCGAAAAACACTTTCACAGAAGGCAGATTTGTTAAATTCTGTTACACCTGTCATTATATTTGAAACAAAACATTTAGTTCAAAACTACTGACCAAATTTGCCTATTTAATCTTCAAGTAAATGTTTACGAATGTTGGTACGAATATAGCATTAAGAGATCTTACAGTGTCATAAAAGGAACAGGACATCAGAGACTACTCCAGCCAGCATGACAATTTCATAAACCACAGTAAAATGCTTCATTCCGCTCTAATTGCACATTTCTATGTCCTGATGCACTCTGAAGTATCTAATATTCAGCTTTTCATGTGGTTTTCGTGATACCAATTTACTCGGAGGTCCAGTACTGTATTCTCATGTTTGGTTCTTAATTATGGTATAACGACATTCGTCCCAGAAAATGAAAATTTGCACTTGAAATTGAACGAAGTTGAAAGTAGCTGTTATATCCTAGCCAGTAATGCCACCCGAGCCCGCTGCCAAAAGGTTGGCAGCATCAAAGTCCGGACGCCGTCCGCATAAGCAGCGCCAGCGAGACAGGAAATCGCCGCAAGTCTGCGCGCGCCACCGCTGGCTTCTGGCTTCTTAAGCGCTGGAGTCGCGAGCGCTAGGACAGTTCTGTATTCGCCGCTCAGTTGTATACTCGCCACCGAATTGTGTACTTGCTAGTCAGTTGTGTGTTCATCGCAGCAGAGTTGTTGTTTGTCGTCAGCCGACGCTGACCTAGCCGCTCCGACTCGAACTAGACAGATCTCTGTAGACACGGAGTTCACTATTGTGTTTCTGTATCTTCGTCAATAAAGATAAGTACCGACTTTTATTTAATCAGAGTGTTAGGGTTTTCATCTTTCTGTTTACTGTTCCAGCGGACCGGTCGGCCCGCTATTAAAAATGTGGCGGTGACTTGGTAAGCCGTTTCTACAGCGAATTGTTTGTCGCTACGAACACCGCCACAAAAGTAGCCAATAGTGCGGAATGAAACACTTCGTTGCAAATAAACTAACTGCCTCAGCAGAAAAAATTTAATAGAAGCAACTTTCTCTACAAAACAGACAGAAATAGCTTCATTGAGACATTAATGGTTGATTACTAATCACGTGGAAATAATATAAAAGCAGAAAATTGAAACTACTAACTTATTTTGGTCTTTCATGGTTACGAGAATGTATATTAATTCACTTGATGGCTCCCGGCCACAGAAATTTGTATTGATTTCATTTGACGTGGAAGCTGTAAACGAAGAGACCAGCAATGTTACGAAGACACGAAACGTATACAAGGGTCACCTGGGGAAGGATCCCCCCCTCCCCCCTTCCACTATAACTCAGCTTGCTCTGCGCATGCGCGAATCTGGCAGCTTCGGCGCGCCAGAGAAATTTTTCCGGGTAGCATCTGGCTACTTGCTGCTACTGCTTACACAGCAAACACCCACGCTTCAAGTAGCCAGAAGCGAGAGGAAGGCACTGCTCATACGCGAATTCACCTCTGCGCATGCGCACGAGCCCGCTGGCAACTGCTCATACGAACCTTAACATATACACTGAAGAGCCAAAGACACTGGTACAGCTGCCTAATATCGTGTAGGGCCCCCGCGAGCACGCAGGAGTGCCGCAACAAGACGCGGCAGGGACTCGCCTAATGTCTGAAGTACTGCCGGAGGGAACTGACACCATGAATCCTGCAGGGCTGTCCATAAACCCGTAACAGTACGAGGGTTTGGAGATCTCTTCTGAGCAGCACTTTGCAACGCATCCCAGATATGCTCGAGTCTCGGTCCGGCACACAGTTTTAATCTGCCAGGAAGTTTCATATCAGCGCACACTCCGCTGCAGAGTGAAAATCTCATTCTGGAAACATCCCCCAGGCTGTGAATAAGCCATGTCTCCGCAATATCCTTTCTTTCATGAGTGCTAGTTCTGCAAGGTTCTTAAGAGAGCTTCTGTAAAGCTTGCAATGTAGGAGACGCGTTACTGGCAGAAGTAAAGCTGTGAGGACGGGGTGTGAGTCGTGCTTGGGTAACTCAGTTTGTAGAGCACTTGCCCGCGAAAGGCAAAGGTCCCGAGTTCGAGTCTCCGTCCGGCACACAGTTTTAATCTGCCAGGAAGTTTCATGCTCAATAATGTTCATGTCCGGGAAGTTTGGTGGCCAGCGGAAGGGTTTAAACTCAGAATAATGTTCTTGGAGCCACTCTGTAGAAATTCTGTGCGTGTGAGGTGTCACATTGTCCTGCTGGAAGTGCCCAAGTCCGTAGGAATGCACAATGGACATGAATGAATGCAGGTGATCAGACAGGATGGTTACGTACATGTCACGTGCCAGATCCGTATCTAGACGTATCAGGGGCCCCATATCATTCATCTGCATACACCCCACACCATTATAGAGCCTCCACCAGCTTGAACATCATTCAAAATGCACACGTCCCACACCATTACAGAGCCTCCACCAGCTTGAGCACTCCCCTAGTGACATGCAGGGTCCATGGATTAATGAGGTTGACTCCATACCCGTACACGTCCAGCCGCTCGATACATTTTGAAACGAGACTCTGTGACGTCGGTTGGGATTCGTTACGTCACATACAAAAAAATTATAATTTATCAGCATGATTCTTTCTCTTTTCTTATC
The DNA here is from genome assembly GCF_021461385.2 of Schistocerca piceifrons. Classification (NCBI taxonomy): domain Eukaryota; kingdom Metazoa; phylum Arthropoda; class Insecta; order Orthoptera; family Acrididae; genus Schistocerca; species Schistocerca piceifrons. The sequence continues at coordinate 235,632,480 of NC_060143.1, forward strand.
ACCTTTACTTACGTGCATAAGTAAATATGAAACGCGTTCTTGAAGGCCCTCAGTTATTCATGTACCAACTTTAGATTTTGAACATGATGACTAAAATATAGTTGCCGTTAACTGAACTGAATGTAATTTTGTTAATTTCTATTTATTGATTGCAAAGCAAGGCTTGTGAGAATTTCGATTGTTGCCGTGGAGCGGCCAAGGTAAAACTTACCGAACCCATGGAATCTGTATTGTCGAAAAACATGAACTTTAACGTAAATTAATTATGTGTTGCAATTTAAAAAGGTTCTTGTAACGAAATCTCTCGCATTTACAGTTACTGTTAACACTGAAAAATAAATTAATACTTCGGCGCGTAATGGCCGACCAGAGGCTGCATCAGAAGATGAGCTTCTCGCAGCGCAAATTACTGAAAAAATGCTTATTAAAAATAATTAGCCACTGCGAGCATTTGAGGTGACAACTATTAAAAAGAAATTCATTGTGTAATAATAAGTTTATTTTAGCAATAAATACGAATAACTTAACATAAAATATGTGTAGCCACTCAATGGCTGCCTTTCGTATAGCGAAACAAAACAGTGTGTGTACCACAAAATACGTCCTTCCTCCTCGGCCGTACAATCGCGTCTCTTTCGATCCTTTTTTTATTTTCATGGACATTAAATAATGATGCTATCGCTGCATATCAGTTGTTTCAAGAACATTAACTACACTCCTGGAAATGGAAAAAAGAACACATTGACACCGGTGTGTCAGAAAAATTATAATTTAATTATAATTTAATTATAATTTAATAAAAAATTATAGTTTATATAATTCCGGACACTGCGAGAGGGCTGTACAAGCAATGATCACACGCACGGCACAGCGGACACACCAGGAACCGCGGTGTTGGCCGTCGAATGGCGCTAGCTGCGCAGCATTTGTGCACCGCCGCCGTCAGTGTCAGCCAGTTTGCCGTGGCATACGGAGCTCCATCGCAGTCTTTAACACTGGTAGCATGCCGCGACAGCGTGGACGTGAACCGTATGCGCAGTTGACGGACTTTGAGTGAGGGCGTATAGTGGGCATGCGGGAGGCCGGGTGGACGTACCGCCGAATTGCTCAACACGTGGGGCGTGAGGTCTCCACAGTACATCGATGTTGTCGCCAGTGGTCGGCGGAAGGTGCACGTGCCCGTCGACCTGGGACCGGACCGCAGCGACGCACGGATGCACGCCAAGACCGTAGGATCCTACGTAGTGCCGTAGGGGACCGCACCGCCACTTCCCAGCAAATTAGGGACACTGTTGCTCCTGGGGTATCGGCGAGGACCATTCGCAACCGTCTCCATGAAGCTGGGCTACGGTCCCGCACACCGTTAGGCCGTCTTCCGCTCACGCCCCAACATCGTGCAGCCCGCCTCCAGTGGTGTCGCGACAGGCGTGAATGGAGGGACGAATGGAGACGTGTCGTCTTCAGCGATGAGAGTCGCTTCTGCCTTGGTGCCAATGATGGTCGTATGCGTGTTTGGCGCCGTGCAGGTGAGCGCCACAATCAGGACTGCATACGACCGAGGCACACAGGGCCAACACCCGGCATCATGGTGTGGGGACCGATCTCCTACACAGGCCGTACACCACTGGTGATCGTCGAGGGGACACTGAATAGTGCACGGTACATCCAAACCGTCATCGAACCCATCGTTCTACCATTCCTAGACCGCCAAGGGAACTTGCTGTTCCAACAGGACAATGCACGTCCGCATGTATCCCGTGCCACCCAACGTGCTCTAGAAGGTGTAAGTCAACTACCCTGGCCAGCAAGATCTCCGGATCTGTCCCCCATTGAGCATGTTTGGGACTGGATGAAGCGTCGTCTCACGCGGTCTGCACGTCCAGCACGAACGCTGGTCCAACTGAGGCGCCAGGTGGAAATGGCATGGCAAGCCGTTCCACAGGACTACATCCAGCATCTCTACGATCGTCTCCATGGGAGAATAGCAGCCTGCATTGCTGCGAAAGGTGGATATACACTGTACTAGTGCCGACATTGTGCATGCTCTGTTGCTTGTGTCTATGTGCCTGTGGTTCTGTCAGTGTGATCATGTGATGTATCTGACCCCAGGAATGTGTCAATAAAGTTTCCCCTTCCTGGGACAATGAATTCACGGTGTTCTTATTTCAATTTCCAGGAGTGTATATCTTTTACACTAATTGTATTCATAAAATACGTAAACTACGATCTACAACCGCTAAAAATGTCAATATTTATGTGACTTACCGTCACAACTCGTCCGACCAGCCAATATGTTTCAAGTCATCAACAGTCCAATGTCGGTGTTGACAGGCATAGGCCAGGCGTAAGACTTTGTGTCGTACAGTCATCAAGTGTACACAAGTGGAGCTTCGGCTCCGAAAATCCATATCGATGATGTCTCGTTGGATGGTTCGCACGCTGACACTTGTTGATGACCCAGCATTGAAATCTGCGGCAATCTGCGGAAGGGTTGCACTTCTGTCA